>NC_142075.1:18570000-18722500 GCF_059756535.1 Pantherophis guttatus | reverse complement strand
TGCGTTGCCAAATTCAGCACAAATAAGATGACAGATCCAATCAATCTAATACGGGGATGCGAACATTACGTTGTAAACACCTGTATGCCTGTATGCATGGCATCTGCCAGCTTCTTTGCTGTACGAACTTAAGTTCTAAAAAAAAAAAAAAACATTGGAAAGGGATGGTCTTCCTTGGAGCAATGTGTCTCCACCCCAACCCCTTTGAGAAGTGTTGGACTTCCACTCCTAGAATTCCCTAGCCAATCCTATCGCTTTCTGTTCTGTTCTTTCTTTTTTTAAAAAACTGTTTCCTGTCTTCGTTTTTGTGACTTTTATCTTGGTCACCCTATGGATGCTACTCTAGCTAGTTGCGTGTTTAGATCTATAAGCAACAGAAACGCTCCAGGGAAATTAATCTGTCTTCCACCCACAAACTCATGAGAAGAGGAACATCTGGCAGTAATGGATGTGTGCAACCAGCTGGAAAGAATTCTGGTGGCCCATCCAGCTCTTCCCAGGTATGGGAATAAACATCATTATCTAGGCAGTTGGCATGTGAATCTCCACGTTTTCTCCCAGCGTAGGTGGATTTTGCAAGGAAAGCCTCATTTGTAGAGACTGGTTTCACATACCTCGCTAAACTGTAATTTTTAACACAGGTGACAGATTATAGAATAACAGAGTTGGAAGGGACCTTGGAGGTCTTCTAGTCCAACCCCATCCCCAAGCCAGATGTTGTGGCCCGCTGGTGGCCAGCGGAGCTGGCAGCAGAGTCAGACAGTGAGAAGATTGGGGAGGAACATGGGCCAGTCCTGGGGGCTGGGGAAAGTTCAGACGAGGGCTCTGCGTTGGAGACAGAGAGGGAGCTAGACAGCACTGAGGCAGAGGAACAGCTGGAGCCCGTTCCCAATGTGTGCATGCGCAGAGCTGCCAGAAGACAAGAACAACTCAGAAAGCAGGGTCGACTCGGGAGTAAAACCACAACTTGGAGATGATTGGCCTCTCCCATAGGAAACAAAAGAGGAGTGACCGGGGAGGGGGCTTTTGCAGGAAACAATTTGTTCCTTCGGTCATTTCAAGAATGGAAAGTTCTGTTCGTGACTCTTAAGATACTCTGTGCCAAGTTTTGCCTTGTTCTGCGTTTGGAAACAAGTTACATGGCAGCTTGCCAAGCGAGATAAGGTCTGTGTTGATAAATATTCCTTTGAAAAACTGTTTGGACAAGACTTGCTGACTGTGAATGAAAGTAAATTCACTGGCGTGTCAATAAAAGAGGTTTTGTCGGGACCAAAACTCTGCTTCCTGCTTTTTAAGGGAGCTTACGTCAGAACACCGGAGATCTATACCATTCCGGACAAATGGTTATCGAATCTCTTCTTAAAAATCTCCAGTGGTGAAATGCCCACAACTCCTGAAGACAAAGTGTTCCATTTATTGTTCTCTCTATCAGGAATTTCCCACCTCCAGATTTAAGGGAAAAAAGTGTTTTATTTAGACACAGTGAGAAATGGTATCTAAATAAGAAAAGGAAAAGAAACTTAGCGGTCAGAGAGAAAAACCTAAGTACTGTTGGAAAGGCTGCTTTGTGAGATAGAATTCAACGTCTCTCTAATCCACTTGTGTGTGTTTGTTGCCGAAGTGGCACATTTGGAGAAGAGAATGAAAAACATTTTGCCTAAGAGTTTGATTTCTTTTTTTTTTTTTCTGCTACTGATCTGAAATAGAATGAGAAAATGGCTTGCAAATCAGGGGCAGGTTTCAAAACCTGTCACTACCGGTTCGCTTGGTGCACGTGAACTTGTGCGCTTCTGCACATGCAGGTGGGCGGAGTCTGCCACCGCCGCTACAGGTTTGCCTGATCCGTGGCGAACTGGTAGCAACCCACTACTGTTGCAAATGGATACTTCCATCATCGGAAGGAAAAGAGAAGGGGGAAAAAAAAAACCCAGTGCATTTAAATCCCATAAACATTTTTATTTGCGAGAAAAAACATTTTGCATTTTATGCTAGCAGTCAATTTGCTGTATTTCCCCCTCCTTTTTCCCCCCTCTACACACACACATACACATTCACACAGCTTGCTCCCCTCATCTCGTTATATGGTAACTTAACGTGGTTCCATGTGTGGCCAGATTGGGATTTTTAAAATGATGTCTGTGCTTTAAAAACTTGTCGAAATCGGTCTCCAATTAGACTTTAGGATTTGCATGTGACAGAAAAGAAGCTTTTGGAGTTTTTTTGCTTGCTTTTTCGGTGAAGTGTTACATCACTTTGGATCACCTTGCCTTGCTTTGAATTCTCTGCGGCATGTCGTTCAACAGATGTGCCTTTAACTGGGAGCTTTGCATAACATGTTCTCACCGATGTTTTATGCACTGGCAAGCAGTTCAGCATTGGAAAGTTCTGACTGTCAGATGAATGTTCTCGGTTGCCTCGCCGGATGTGCAAAACACTTCCAAAACAGCCTATAATTGCCTGATCTGCGGAGGATGAAGAAGTTAAAATCTGTCCCCCAGACTTTTTTTTAAAAAAAAATATTTAAATGCATGGAAATAGCAATAGCACTTAGACTTATATACCGCTTCACTGTGCTTTACAGCCCTCTCTAAGCGGTTTACAGAGTCAGCATAATTGCCCCCAACAATCTGGGTCCTCATTTTACCCATCTCGGAAGGATGGAAGGCTGAGTCAACCTTGAGCCCGGTGAGATTCGATCTGCCAAATTGCAGGCAGCCGGCAGGCAGCAGAAGTAGCCTGCAGTACTGCACTCTAACCACTGCGCCACCGAGGCTCAGTAGCCTCGAGGAAGGATGGATAGATAGATTATGACAGACAGACAGACAGACAGACAAACAGAGCAATAGCAATAGCAATAGCCCTTAGACTTATATACCACTTTACAGTGCTTTACAGCCCTCTCTAAGCAGTTTACAGAATCAGCATATTGCCCCCAACAATCTGGGTCTTCATTTTACCCATTTCGGATGGATGGAAGGCTGAGTCAACCTTGAGCCCGTCAGGATCAAACTTCTGGCTGTAGGCAGAGTTACCCTGCAATACTGCATTGTAACCACTGGGAAGGAAGGAAGGAAGGAAGGAAGGAAGGAAGGAAGGAAGGAAGGAAGGAAGGAAGGAAGGAAGGAAGGAAGGAAGGAAGGAAGGAAGGAAATAGCACTTAGACTTATATACTGCTTTACACTGCTTTGTTACAGCCCTCTCTAAGCGGTTTACAGAGTCAGCATTTTGCCCCCAACGATCTGGGTCCCATTTTACTCACCTCAGAAGGATGGAAGGCTGAGTCAACCTTGAGCCCGGTGAGTTTCAAACTGCCAAATTGCAGGCAGCCGGCAGTCAGCAGAAGTAGCCTGCAGTACTGCACTCTAACCACTGCGCCACCGTGGCCCAAAATGTTAGCGGCTCTAACAGGCAGAGCCATTAATATCAGAAACACTTAAATTAGTTGACAACAGTTAGTTGATTCGCAATTTGGCCGTGTTCTGATAGACAGCAGCTCCCTCTCCCTTCTGCAATCTACATTTTGAGGGATCTACTGGTTTTTTGGGTTTTTTTTTGCCCATCTTTTGCATTTAAGGGCTTCCTTCTTCCCCTTACTTTTTAAATAGCAGAGGTGGTATTCTTATTGGTTTTTTTTTTTTTGTCCTGCTTTTTTTGGCAGTTTGTATTGGACGTTCTGATGTTGGATTGCAAATTGGGTCATGCCCTACAATAATGGAAAGCACAAGTATATTTCACCTTTTGGTGGAAAAAACAAGACAAGCGATCTCTGGGCCTCGTGCCTGTTTTGCATTGTAGTGAAAAACCTACCTGAAATAGGTTGGAAGGGGCTGGTGGAATCCGTTTTTCTCTCCTTCCCATCTTAAAAGGAATCTTAAGAACAAAGATGATTATGGGACCGTAGGCTAAAACACATGAAGAACGGTTGCAGGAACTGGGTATGTGTAGTTTAATGAAAAGAAGGACTAGGGGAGATATGATAGCAGTGTTTCAATATCTCAGGGGCTTCCACAAAGAAGAGGGAGTCAAACTATTATCCAAAGCACCTGAGGGCAGGACAAGAAGCAATGGGTGGAAACTAATCAAGGAGAGAAGCAACTTAGAACTAAGGAGGAATTTCCTGACAGTTAGAACAATTAATCAGTGGAACAACTTGCCTCCAGAAGTTGTGAAGGCTCCAACACTGGAAGTTTTTAAGAAGAGATTAGACAACCATTTGTCTGAAATGGTGTAGGGTTTCCTGCCTATGCAGGGGGTTGGACTAGAGGACCTCCAAGGTCCCTTCCTATTCTATTCTATTCTATTCTATTCTATCCTATCCTATCCTATCCTATCCTATCCTATCCTATCCTATCCTATCCTATCCTATCCTATCCTATCCTATTGTTGTCATTTTCGTTCTTGTAAACATAGATGTAGACAATTAGCCAAGAACTATCTACTTTGCAAAATCTTAAACAGGAGGGGTTCTTTTTTCCATCACTTATTATTTATTTATTTATTTATTTATTAAATTTATATACCGCCCTATTCCTAAGGGACTCAGGGCGGTGAACAGCGAACGATAAAAATACATGTAATACAAACGTTAATAAAAAACCAATTAAAATATACTAAACACTCTGGTCCTAGATAATTCAAGACATCCCAGTTTAAAATAAAATCAAAAAAGCAATATAAAGGGAAAGTTAGGCCAGGCCAGCCTGCTGAAACAGGAATGTTTTGAGGGCATGGCGGAAAGTGCGCAGATCCGGAATCTTCTGTATCTCTGGGGGGAGCTCGTTCCAGATGGTGGGTGCCCTCACAGAAAAGGCTCTCCCCCTGGGGGCCGCCAGTCGACACTGTTTGGCTGACGGCACCCTGAGAAGCCCCTCTCTATGAGAGCGTACTGGGCGGTGAGAGGCTATTGGTGACAGAAGGCGGTCTCGTAAGTACCCCGGTCCTAAGCCATGGAGCGCTCTAAAGGTGGTAACTAAGATCTTGAAGCGCACCCGGAAGACCACAGGGAGCCAGTGCAATTATCTGATTTCCTTGATATTTATTTATTTATTTATTTCCCACCTTTATGTGTTTTACAAATAACGCAAGGTGTCAAACATCTCCAACACACCTACCTATTGCCAGAGGTTGTACCTGTTGCCATTTTATTTTATTTTTTGGGCCCATGTACAGTATTGTATGTAACACTACACTTCTCTTCTTGCGTTAAATATTATTTTAGCTCTGCATGTCATCCTCTCAAATTTAAATGCATGAATGCAAATGGTATCTCGAGATAACCATGTCTCTAATGAGATTTTGTGTGTGTGTGTGTGTGAGAGAGAGAGAGAAGCGAGAGGGAGGGCGGTACTGCGATCTCTATTACTTACTTTCAAAATATGTTGCAAGATAATATCATAACTTCTGCAATACCCCAAAGCAATTGCTAATTTTAAACACGGGCTGTGTTTATTTCTCTCTGTGTGTGTTTTAATATATTCTGTTACCATTCTGAGATACTTACGACTTTGGAGGCTGGCCAGATTTCTGTATAACTTGTGCTGTATATTCAAGTTTGGAAGAAAACACCATTTGGCCCTCATCAGATGGCGGTGGAGATGGTTTGTTGGATGGGGGTTGGAAGGAGACAAAGGCAGAAGAAATATTCAGAAGTTCTACAAGAAGTGAATGCCAAAATAACTTCTCCCCCCCCATCCCCCACCTCAACCAGAAAGTGGCTTATTTCTCCTGGTTTCTCACCAGGAGGTGTCACTACAGATCAGCAGGAGCTCAAGAGACAGAATAGCTAATAAGCTCATTAACACCATCCTCTTTCATTCACTGTTTTTTCCTCCCCCCAGGTGGTCAGTATATGCTGCCTCCTAAGAACATTTCACAACAATGGCAGATGATACCTGGAGGTCATTTAATGAGTTTAGGCCAGGGATGGGGAATTTCCAGATGATGATGTTGATTTACATCCTTGGCTACGCTAGCATTGAGGGATGAGAATGGGTGCCAAATTTGATTCCCCATCTGAGAAGGTAAAGAGTGAAAGTTAGAATATTTTGGACACCCAGGAAAATACGGCATCCTTCACTTAATCCTCCAAGGAAAGACTGAAGGCAAACGAGGTCCAGGCAGAAGAAGAACATCATGGCTTCAAAACCTAAAGGACTGGTTTGGACAAAACTCAGCAGCACTTTTTTGTGCGGCTGTTGACAAAAATAGGATGGCCAACATGATCGCCAACGTCCGATGACGGATATGGCACTAGAAGAAGAAGATCTGAGAAGGGCTAGGGTTCATATATAAGTGCTACGTTTTCTCAATTGGCCCATAATTAATTAGGAGCGTACCTTGTGTTAAGTCCAAACCAGTATGGTTTAATGTCATGTGTGATTTTGGCTGGTGAAATCCATGTCGGCTGCGAAAGATCAGGTCTACATGCCGAGGTCTGTTGGAAGAAATGTCCATCTGGGTTCAGTTCCAAGTGGGGAGAAAGACATTGGAAACATGGAGACTGCTTGGAAAGATGGTTTAATGGTGCAGCAGAACCACCAAGCACATTGTTTCCTGATGGCTTATTTGTATCCTATGACTATCTTTAAGTGTTGTACCTTATGATTCTGGATGAACGTATCTTTTCTTTTATGCATACTGAGAGCTTATGCACCAAGACAAATTCCTTATGCATCCAATCACACTTGGCCAATAAAAAAATTCTATTCTATTCTATTCTATTCTATTCTATTCTATTCTATTCTATTCTATTCTATTCTATTCTATTCTATTCTATTCTATTCTATTCACACGTGATTCTGGGTAGCTGAACACATGGAAGAGAAAGATATATATTTATACCATTTCTTGGGACTTGCCTTTGAGCTTTCTGCTCCTGTGACAAGGGCATATATCCTATTGTTTGTCAGACTCCCAGGGGGCAATACGGGGAGCCAGCTAACCTTGTAGACTGTCTGTGTCCCAGGTTTGGTTGAATCTTGCTGGGTGATGATGTAATGAAGAGACTTATGTTCTGAAAGGGTGTTGAGCAATTCCTATTACGGCTTAATGGCTTTGTCCTGGTTTGGAACTTGAGTAGGGCTAATCCTATCACCCTGGAGCTGAAGGCCTTTTGTCTTGTAGATAAGGAGGCCCGGTCTTTTTTGGGCTATTAACAAAGGTGGGAGCTGCTTTCCAAGAGCAGGTTTCTCCTTTTCTCATCCAGGGAAATATAATATTCTTCCTTTTTTAATATTTCCTAAAATATTTCATTCTTCTAGGTGGGGGGTGGGTGCTAACTTTCTTCAGGTCCAATTAAATTGATTTATTGCTAGTCATGTCTATGTCCAGGAATCTTCTCAACTCACAGTTGGCACCTCCTTGGGGTTAGATAAGGGTCAATGGAATTCAAGAGGCGTTGGGCTTAGTTAGCTTATGGCTATGATTCTGGGCGGATACCTCTTTTAACTTTGCGCACAGGTTCTTGTTAGTGGGCTTCAGAGCTGTTTGAGCCTGGTGTGATTGTATGTGTGCATCTGTGTGGTCTCTATCTAAATAGAAGCATCTTTACTATTTGATTGCATGAAAGTCAAACCATCACCAGAACCTGCCCAATGTACAGTATGAACTCAAGCCTAGGAAAATGGGGTTTCCACATTTTAGCTTTTAAGGAGCCTAACATTCCTATGGATTCTCTACTTAAATCTGCAAAGACTCTGCATTTAAATGAGAAATACTTTTCTACCGACGCGTTTTTCTTCCTTTTCTCCAATTTTAGACATCTTGCCTTCCTAGGATTTACAACCAAGTTGAGAAAAGGAAGGTTTCCCATTTCAATCCGTGGTGACAGCAAAACTACTACTAATTTTTGCCCAATTTCCTTGCTGTCCAGGACAGGAGTTGTAAAATATGAAGGCCAGTTTCTTTGCCAAAAATCAGCAAAAAAAATAACATGCAAAAGACAGGCTTTTTATATAACTTTATAATGTCTAGTAGACATTGTTTGTTTTTAATGAAGTGACAAACATCTAAT
Source organism: Pantherophis guttatus (assembly GCF_059756535.1). NCBI lineage: Eukaryota > Metazoa > Chordata > Lepidosauria > Squamata > Colubridae > Pantherophis > Pantherophis guttatus. Next base: position 18,714,489 of record NC_142075.1, on the reverse strand, counting down.
AAAAGTAGTGTGGAACCTAGAATGATTTTACTTTATATTTTTGCTTTTGGTTTATAAGATAGTATAAGGCTCTGTTCTGGTACTGCTTTTGTCTCATTCATTTTAAATTTTAAATAGCCAGTATCCTGGATATTAGAATGATTGGATCTAAGTATTCAATAAATGATTACCTTTAAAAAAAAAATCAGCTTTTTTTTTTATTTGATTTATATGCCGCCCTTCTCCGGAGACTCAGGGCGGCTTACAATGCGTTAAGCAAAACATTGATATTGCATCTATAATGCACTGGGAATTTTTGATGTAATTTCAGCAAATCCTATTTCCGTTAAGTCAATATTGTAAAGAAATTCATTTCACAAGGTAGGATCATCAGGGATTATAACTATTATAGAACTAATTTTATGGATAGAAGCTTCGTATCTTTGTGTACCTTTCGAGTCCAGAAATCATAAAATATATTACAACGGCAAAGATTTCCTGTAACACCTTCATACTTGTGGATAGATTGCATGGAATATCAGGACAATAACTTCTTGTAACCACAAACAAAGAGTTTCGGGATGTGTAAATAAGAGTGATGTGCTGGTTAAGATGTTGTATTCTAGGCAGGGGTGGGGCTGCTGGGGGTTCGCAGGGGTTCAGAAGAACCTCTAGCTAAGATTCTGTGCAGTTCAGAGAACCCGCAAATCCCACTCCTGGATGGCCCCGCCCACCCTGCCCCTCCCCTCCCAGGAGTCCCCACGCAGCCCGTTTTGGATGCAGGTAAGAGCAGGGCACGTGCAGAGGCTCGGGGAGGGTGGAAAATGGGCCTACTGGACATTCAGGCCCTTTTCTGGACTCCAGAGCCTGAGGAGGCCGTTTTCGCCCTCCCGGAGGCTCGAAGAAAGCCTTCGGAGCCAGGGGAGGGCAAAAATCCCCCCCCCCGTGCAGGAGGCTGAATAGGCCATGCCCACCATGGCCACACCCACCCAGCAACCGGGCAGAGAGCCCCTAGCTAAAATTTTTGAAGCCCACGCCTGATTCTAGGCTACAGAAGTGCATTGGATAGTTTGGAGTAAGATCCTCAACCTTCCTTATAGGAATATTCTTGTGTGTAGAATTTTATGTATGCGGAAGTTTATGTATGCCACCTTGAACTCCAGGAGAAACGATGAGATATAAAACTGATATCAACAAGGCAGTTGTCTATTGAATTGATTATTGCTGGGTTCAGCAAATGTTACAGAATATTGCCCTTTTGTCCAATATTTATTTATTTGTGGAATTTACACCTATAATGTTTAATGATGGTTAACATCTTAGATGATTGGAGATCATGTTAGATTCTGAAGCACCATTGTAAAGTAAGGCATGAACCATGGGTATCGGGGTGGTGCAGTAGTTAGAGTGCAGGACTGCAGGCTACTTCTGCTGACTGCCGGCTGCCTGCAATTTGGCAGATCAAATCTCACCAGACTCAAGGTTGACTCAGTCTTCCATCCTTCTGAGGTGGGTAAAATGAGGACCCACCCAAATTGTTGGGGGCAATATGCTGACTCTGTAAACCGCTTTGAGAGGGCTGTAAAGCACTTAAAGCGATATATAAGTCTAAGTGCTATTGCTATTACCAATGAGGCCTAAAGAATAAACCAGGATTTAAGGATGGGAACCAGCATAGAATAGTCATGAGCGGGAAATAGATGCCATTATATTCTATGGAGAATCACCACAGAACTGTGAGATATTAATGCACACACAGATGCACTCTGAAGTTCATCTATGTCAAATCAATCTCTTTTTTTAAAAAAAGTCTTTAAATAATAGAAGAGTGAGTCAGACAAACCTATCAGGTTATGAGACATTACTTAATACAGCCTGTTTTTGTTTTTTTCCTGAGCCTAACGTATTTTTAATGAGAGACAATTGCAATTGCTTCAGCAGAATCAATTCTCATAACCAATGACCTCTGAGAACATATGGAGTTGCTGGCAAAATTTCTGGTGGGGACTGAGTGAACTTGCTGTTTATATGAAACGCTGCCTCTGTTTTTTAGCTTACTAGATTCATATCAGAGGTGGGTTTCGGCAGGTTTTGACCAGTTCTGGAGAACCGGTAGCGGAAATTTTGAGTAGTTCGGAGAACCAGTAAATACCATCTCTGACTGGCCCCACCCCCATCTATTCTCTGCCTCCTGAGTCCCAGCTGATTGGGAGGAAATGGGGATTTTGCAGTAACCTTCTCCTGGAGTGGAGAGGGAATGGAGGTTTTACAGTATCCTTCCCCTGGAGTGGGGTGGGAATGGAGATTTTACAGTATCCTTGCCCTGCCACGTCCACCAAGCCATGCCCACCAAGCCATGCCATGCCCACCAAGCCACACCCACAGAACCGGTAGTAAGAAAATTTGAAACCCATCACTGATTCATACTCTTCATTTCAAGAAGGTGTACGTAACTCTCCCTCAGCGGTGGGATGCTGCAGGTTTAACAACCGGTTCGGTGATTGCGCGCTTTGTAAAGCTGCGCGCACGGGCACAGTTTTACAAATACTAACCTTCTGTGTTACCATTGGGAGTAACACAGTTGAGGCACGGTAATCCGCTCTGTTGTGCCAATCAGCTGAGAAGATAAAGGTAAGTAAAGCACAGGGGCAGGTGGGCGGCCAACCTAATCATCAGAGTGAACCGGTTCGCTCCCAGCTGATCGTCGGAGCTACCAGTTCGCCTGAACTGGTCCGAACCGGTTGAATCCCACCTCTGCTCTTCCTCCTCCCTAGTGCCAGTCCAAAACATAAACCATTACTCCACTACTCTGTGCTTTTTGAGTAATATAAAGGAAAGGAGCCACATAGTGACAGAATAACAGAGTTGGAAGGGAGCTGGAGGGTCTTCTAGTCCAACTCCCTGCCCAGGCAGATGACCCTAGACCATTCCAGACAAATGGCTGTCCAATCTCTTCTGAAAAACGTCCAATGATAGAGCCCCCACAACTTCTGAAGCCAAGCTGTTCCACTGATTAATTGTTCTAACTGTCAATATGAGTCTATGGATCCTTCCATATGCCAATGTTATGCAGGAGATGGTGAGGTCCTCTTCTCTTGACATATATTCAAGCAGAGCCTTGATGGACATCTTTCTGAGACATTTTGATTTGGATTGGAGGTTGAACTCCCAAGAATGAAATGTCCTAGTCCAACTCTGATTTTGTGGAGCTCCGCCATTTAAAATCAAAACATAAATTCACTGTAGGGATGAACCAATTTTGAAGGACATTCATATATCCTTTGTACCAGGGGTGAAATCTACTTACTTTCCCTACCGGTTCAGAAGGGCGCGCGCATCACATGCGATTTTGGACCCTCTGCACATGTGCAAAGCCTTCTGCGCATGTGCAGAGGGTAAAAAGCAGATTACTTCCTAGTTAAAACCAGGAAGTAACAACGTCCGGGCAGGTGGGTGGAGCCTCGCACTGCCGCTGCTACCAGTTCTCCAAACCACCTGCCACCGCCGCCGCTACCAGTTCACCTGAACTGGTGCGAACCGGTAGCATTTCACCCCTGCTTTGTACATTCTTCCAGATTCCATCTGGGATTGTATGTTAGTATTTCTGGATGATGGTGACGATTGATAATGATTACAATTGTGCACGTTGGCAAGGCTTTGTTGACCCATCCTGTGTACGCCAAGAAGTCTACCCATCTTCTCTTATTTGATACTCCGTTCATAGAAAACCAACTCAGTTAATGATTCCTTACGATGCTGCGTGTTTGTACATTAAGCAGCAATTTTTTGCTTTTGAACAATATGCTGTGTCTTTTCTTTTTTTAACAGAATCTATCACACTGGAAATCTTAAAAGGAAGAATTGTTGTGGGTGAGTGGTGCCCATTAATATAAATCTGTCTGCTCTGCTTGATGTGGGCTAGCTTGGTGTATTTGAAAGATATTCAGGACAGTTTTTAAATGCTTTCTGTTTTAAACCCAGGAAGATGCTGTCTGTCTGACTGTGTGTGCATGGGAGGCAGAGGCAATGTGACTGACAGCCTCGTCAATCTGGCGTTTTTATAGAAATTCATTCTGACCTTGGTTTTCCTTTCCTTTTGGATCTTCAACAGCCAGCTTACATATATTCTTTCCAAGTCAATTAAACATTGGAAGGATGTTATGTAAACGGGCCCAGGATTTTGCCCTTCAGCAAAAGGATAACGCTAACAAATTGAACAGGTACTCATTATTATTATAATTTCAGATGTTTCCCTACAGTGTTTTCTGGTTTGTCTCTGTTCCATCCTTACCTTTTAAAAAAAAAACAGGATGGGGTAATTTGAGTGGTGGTAGAGCTGCCAATATTTTAAAAGAGCCTCAGTGGAGGCGTCTTTCATTCTTTCCTTCACTGGGGAAGAAAAGTCTTTAAATTTCCAGACAATAAATCACTTGCCTTCTCCCCACCTCGCCTACCGCTTAGTTATTTTACTTTTGGATAAAAAAGTACAGTAATTCCCCCTAAGAGGATTATCGTGCTGAAGTTAATTCTCTTTCTGCATTGTGTCCGAGGCTGATCCGCAGCTTCCAAGAGTAGCTTTTGAAAGCTGTTTAGGTGCTGCCAAATGTATATAAGTTTGTACGCGTTAAATAAAGGCCTGTCTTGGATGTAATAGCTAACCACTGGTGCACAACATCTGGCTATTATTGTATTATTTCACTCCGTGTACATCTTTAAATAGCGAGGCACAATATACTGTATAGTCTCTTTCAGGTGGATTAAGAGCTGCTGGGGGCATATTATTGTTAATGTGGGCTGAACAGCTCAAACCGAAAGGAAGATTATCTGCCTTTAGAGACATTGCTTGGCATGCCTTATTGCTGTTAAGAGATATAATTGTTGGGTTTTTTTCTTCTTAAAAACCTCAAGCAGCCATTTCTTCTGTGTTTGACAAAAAATGTGGCAATGACAATTAAGAGTCAATACTAAAAGTAGCTGCTCTCCATTTTGCTACAAGCATGAAAGCTGAACCCAGGTTTTCGTGGCAGCAGGAATGGAGAAAAGATTTACAAAGGTCCCGGGGCCCACTATTCAAAAATGGAGATTTTTTTCAATTGTCAAGATGATTTAAAAAAAAGATAGCAGGTTAATTTGAAATCTTTTGCTGTTACTCCCCCTTTTATATAGCCCAAACTGTTTCTCTCTCTCTCTCTTGGTCTTTCGCATTGTAGTAGGAGTAGGAGTAATCCCCTAAGGGACACAAGCTTTTGATTGCACAAGAATAAATACATTTTAGAAAAACAGCAAAATGTGTTACTTTTAATTTCAGAGGATTGGGGTGCTAAATTGTACCCAGGGACTTCACAAGCTGTCTTTTATCAACAGGGAAGACGTGATGTATAGGATTGGGACTTTTATCCATTAGCAGCTGTGATGGAATAGAGGGAGAAAGTAGTTTCCCAGGAGGAAGAAACAACTCGGCTCCTGATATCATGTGTGTGAGAATGAGGATGAAGACGGCTCCTGCATAATAATTCCCAGAATATATCATAGATGTAGATAGGAGAGTCTTCAATCTGGCAAGATTCTGTCTATAGGTGTGAAACAATAAAGAACTCAGTTAGGAAGAATTGCCACATGTCATTCTTGATCTTGGGCCTGAGGAATTCTGTGAGTTGAAGTTCACACATGGTGGCTGATGAATTCTGGGAGCTGAAGTCCATACATGGTGTGATGGAATGCAGTGAGGAGGTGGAGGGAAAGGGTGCATTCCCGAGGAGTAAGAGCAGTGTAGGATTCAGCCAGTTCTGTTTGGTTTGGGTGAACCGGTAGTGGTGGCTCTAGGAGGCTCCACTCACCCACCTGGATGTAATGTGTGAGCAAAGAGCACGCGTGGAAGGCTGTGCACATGCGCAGAGGATGCACATTCACATTTGCGAACCTTCTGGTAGGGAAGGTAAGTGAATCCTACCTCTGAGTAAGAGGTAATTCAGTTCAGATATTTTGTGTGAGAGAAAGAGGGTGAAGAAGGCTCCTCCCCATTAGTTCCCAGAGTAGGTCATAGATGAGGTAGGAGAGTCTTCAGTCTGGCAAGATTTTGTTTATAGGTGTGAAACAATAAAGAACTCAGCTTCTTAGTTTTGGACCTGACCTCAGAGTTGTGTTGTAAAAAGTGAAAAGAATGGGATCAAATCTAGCGTGCAGAGATGTTGTCAGAAATTCTTGTGTTGCCAGGTAATTTAGAATTTACAGGGCAGATACTAAAGCTGGAAGGACACTAAAGGAGAAGTTAGGACTGAAGTAAACGTGAACTGAAGATCATGTTTCTTAAAATGTAATTAATCCTGATTGATGAGGGGATCCTTCTCTAACCTGCCCTGGTGAGAGGGATGGTCTGTGGAGTTCGAGTCACAGAAGGATTGCTTTCGTTGGGAAGATTTACAGCCCTTCAGCCTCTTTCTCCTTCCTCTACCCTGAAGTTGCTCAGTTTAGACACCAGCAAAAGGAAGGTTAGATATTAATAAGGTTTAAATGTCTGGCAGGCACTGGGCACTGGCCGCAGCAACGGAGGGAAATAATTATCTGATTGGGGTTAGAGCTGGAAGTTTGTTATCTCACAGTTTCTAAGAGTAAATTGGAAGATCCAGCTTGGCTAAGGAGCCTCGCTTCTAGGTGTTAATTGAAAAACGCAGGTCAGTCACAGGACAGGGAGAGGCTAGCAAAGCAAGATTGACTTGGAAAATAGGCCTGATCTAGCTAGAAGCTGCAGAGAAAAAGAATACAGTACATTAAAATACCTAAAATACATCCCTTTGTGTATGTGTGGTGTGTGTGTGTGTGTGTGTGTGTATGTTTTTTGAGGTTTTCGCGGGTATTTGTATGTAGGTCTTTGGTTATTCGTGTTTTCTCCCATGTAAAATTGGAAGTGTCTTGGCGACGTTTCGATGGTCTCATTCGTCATCTTCAGGCTGGTGTTTTCGGCTTCATACTTCTAGGAGCAATGCGAGATCGCAGCTGTTTCTTCCTTTTAACTGCTAGTGGGGGTGTGAACTGATTGGGTTGCTCACATTTCAGCTTTGTTCATCACAAGGTTTGACTGGCCACCACGCTCCCTTTTATATCCTGTGCGGTGTGATCCAGTGACTCAGACTAATCTCAGGCACGCCTTTTCTTCTGTTGCGCGCGCTTATCTCTGTGATGCTGACGTGGATCCAGCCAAGACTCATTACCCTCATCACTGTCCATCTGTGGCTGCGTGGACATGCTTGGCCCCGGCCCTATCTCTTGCCCTTCGGCGGACACCGAAGGCATTGCCAGAGAGGAGGGTCCTGGAGAGGGAGGCCTTGCCAACTCCTTTCCTTCACTCTTGGAGTCCTCTCCTGCCGATGACACAGGCTCAGATAACGGAGCCACAACAACCTGGGAGATGACCAAGATATGAGTGACTATGAGCAGATCATTCTGATTCAGGAACCCAAAGGTGTGATGTGAATGATTTTTTTTTAAAAAAAAGGTGATCTTATAATAATACAAATTGTCCAGGTAGCGAGACCCTAGTAGAGAAAGTCTTTTGTTTGATCAATGCAAAGCTTTCTCAGATTTAACAGAATCAAAACAGATTTTCTATTCAGATTTGACTTATTTGAATAGGGAAATGTGTTGGGTGTTAATTAACCTAGCAGAGAAGATTCAGCTGCAGACTAATTATAGCATAAGAAAATATCATTCATTTTGTTCTCACTTGTATAACATCACAAAATGTCACCAGTTGCTTTATATACACATAGAATTTTGACTCGGGTGCGTAAGGTGGGTCTAACATTTGCTTCTTCCATTTTAAAATATTGACTGAAGTTGGTTTGTCGTCTGCAAAATGGAAGCAATTTGCACTCCAGATAGGCAGAAAAAATGAAGGGAATTAAGTTTTCTCAGTTCCGGACAGTTGCAAGTTCAAGGCAAGGAAATTGAATGTCGTCTGTGAAAAAGTCTGCCCTACTTCAATGCTGTTTGTTTTTTTTTACCACAGAAATATCAAAATAATGACCCTAAGTTAAACATGGCATGATATCACAGTACTGCAATGTGTCTGGTATTTTGAAAAATTACTCCATTAATTTACTTTCTCATAGAAACAACTTGTGAACAATTGAACAGAATAGAATAACAAAGTTGGAAGGGACCTTGGAGGTCTTCTAGTCCTACCCCCTGCTTAGGTAGGAAACCCTACACCACTTCAGACAAAGGAGAAGGAGGTCTCCTCGAGAGTAAGGCTTGAGGATAATTGGCCACTCCCTTAGCCTATTTAAGTCACACGCCTTTAGTAAGTTTCTTGCTGGAAACAACTTGTAATTATCATCAGAGCATTTTTGGAATAGTCTTATCATATCTTGTTTTCTGGGCTGGTTGCCAACCTTTGCCGGACTTTGGTTTATTCTTGCTACTTAATAAATTTGATAAGGACTGTTGGTATGTGTCAATATCCTCGGGAATCCGGAGCTGGGGCAGAACATTCGTTTTAAGATTCAAGGGTAATATCTTTACACATGATGGAGTGGTTTTGCTTGTTTTGTGTTTTGTGCAACTGATTTCATTAAGATTCAGTCTTGTTTTACCCCATCTATGTGCAACTTCCTGCCAGCTTAAAGTTTCTTGATGGAGTAAAAGATATTAGATACTGGGGGGAAAAGGAACCAGAGAAGGATTGAAGCCCTAAAATATTATCAAAACATTTATCAAGCATTTTACATATTAGGTGCAAATTAATTCAGGTATTCCCCCCTTCTAATCACAGCTGCTTTCAGAACCCTTTTTGATAATGGGAGATAATTTTGCCGCAGCATTGTGTGGGAGAAAATAGTTATTTTAGTGAGCTTTGATTGAGCATCCATATTAATTTGCCGCACTGTGCTCTACTTAGTCAAACTGTTATCAAAATGAAATGAACACAACTTTATTACATGGCTTAAAAGGCTTTATAGAAGACTAATATCGTCGTCACTTTGCAAAAGGGAAAACAGAGATGGAGCCTCATGATGATTTTATGTCCAAATAGGATATATTATATACATACCGGTATATTTTGTATTGACAGAATGAAGTGAAGTGAGATAGAGGGTAGAAATAAATAACCCATGAGAATTCTGTTAGCCAATGTGGCAGCGATACCCCTCTTTACATCTTGTTAATGCTCCCAACCTGATCCAGGCAATTAAGCATGAAAAATAAAATTATGATATCCATGAGCAATTAAGAGCGATGAAGAAGAACCCAAATACCCCAAATACAAACCAAAAACTTGTCAGCTGCAACATTTTTAACATTACATGCTATTTATTCCCTTTTCACCCTCTTTGGCTGTTGCTTTAGTGTTTTATTAAATGTTTTTGTACACGAACCCATTGCATAACAGAGGAACCCCATAGTAAGCTGAGAAACAATTGTCACTTAAGTACTAGGCAGGACAAGAAGCAATGGATGGAAACTAATCGAGGAGAGATTCAACCTAGAACTAAAAGGAGAAATTTCCTGACAGTGAGAACAATTAATCAGTGGAACAACTTGCCTCCAGAAGTTGTGAATGCTCCAACACTGGAAGTTTTGAAGAAGATGTTGGATAACCATTTGTCTGAAGTGGTGTAGGGTTTCCTGCTTGAGTGGAGTTGGGACTAGAAGACCTCCAAGCAGAGGTGGTACTCAGCAGGTTCTGACCAGTTCTGAAGAACCGGTAGCGGAAATTTTGAGTAGTTTGGAGAACCGGTAGTAAAAATTCTGACTGGCCCCGCCCCCGTCTATTCTCTGCCTCCCGAGTCCCAGCTGATCAGGAGGAAATGGGGATTTTGCAGTATCCTTCCCCTGGAGTGGGGTGGGAATGGAGATTTTACAGTATCCTTCCCCTGCCACGCCCACCAAGCCACACTCACAGAACCGGTAGTAAGAAAATTTGAATCCCACCACTGCCTCCAAGGTCTCTTCCAACTCTGCTAAGAAAGTTATTTAGAGATCAGAAGGAGTCTTCATGATGTACAGAATCTGAATAAAGTTTTTAAGTAACCGGGCATATTTGCTAGTAAACAAACATTTCTCTCAACTTGAGTTATGTGTCCTAAAACAGGTTTTTTTTTTCTTCTCCCCAGTCTGGGGGATTAGGACTGCAATTCTTGACATTTCTAGTCAGTTTGATCTTTTGGTAGGCTAGGAAATTGGAATTTCTTGATTAGGGAATACTATTTTAAAAACCATTACTGTATTGCGTGATGCCCTTTCAAAGACTTCTTTCTCTCACTACTCATGTCCTCCTTGCCTGTTAAATATTTCATCATGTTAGAAAAGAAATGCCACTTTTTTACTACTTTGAATTTGGTATTTCTCAGGTCCAAACTAGTGCGGAAGGTAGAATTTGTGAGCTTCCAGGAGTTGCCAAGAACATCCGTTGGTGTCAACCATTTATTCAGCCACATGTGACCCCCCCCCCAGCTTGTCCAGCTGGAAAACAGGACTTCTGGAGAAGGAAAGTCTGTAAATTGTCTTACGTAGAATAGCTGAAGACTTGGAGAAGTTTACTCTGGAAAATGATCCAGTTTTTTTTTTTAAAAAAAAAAAGACACGTAGCAGTTTTGCAGAACTTGTTTTTGAAGTGCCTCCGAAAAGCTGGATTTGAAATGACAGCATGGAAACTGCAAGGAAGCCGTTAATGACTAAACATTTGGATGAAAACTCTTCAAGTGTAAGTAATTGGACAAGCTGATGGATATTGTGCAAAGCCATCGTGCGGTTCGGTTTGGTTTAACAAAATTAATGAACTCAACCATTGTGGCTTATAAACCTTGACTTATGATTTTGCATACTGCGTGAACTCAAGACAATTGTGGTTGATTCAATGACTCAATGATTGTGTTCTGACCTAGGCTTCCTTAGAAATTAAACAGCACAAACTTAGTCCCAGCAAACCTCTTTAATTCCTACAGCTGTAAATTACTTTCATTTACAGTCTTCCAGAGGAAGGTTATCAACACCCACCTATCTCATGTGGAACGCTGCCAGAGAGCTAATTTCCAGACGCAGGGCAAGGCCAAACTTGGCACAGAGTCACAAACAGAATTTTCAAATCTTGAATTGGCCAGATGAACTAATTGCTTCCTGCAAAAGCTCATGTCCCGTTCGCTTCTCTTTTATGTCTTACGGAAGGGGCCAATCATCTCCAAGCCTTACTCCCAAGTCAACCCTGTTTCCTCAATTGTTCCTGTCTCCTGGCAGCTCTGCACATGAGCATACTAGGAACAGGCTCACACTGTTCTTCTGCCTCGCTGATGTCAGACACCAGAGACTCTGGAGGCAGCAAAGAACTACCAGATGGCCTTGGCCCCCTCTCTTCCTCCGACTCAGAGCCATCGTCCGAGCCTTCCCCAGACTCCAGGACTGGCGCAAGTTCCTCCCTAACCTCCTCACTGTCCGAATCTGCTGCCAGCTTTGCTGGTCCACAACAGATTGCAAGCCAGTGGCTAGACTATGTAGCTTGCTTCAGTTTGTGTCTACACACTGTACATTGCCTCAGTCCAGTGCTAATGTGACAAAAGTCTTCTTCTGGCTATCATAACCCTGGTTTTGGATTGTTATTGTCTGCCTTCTCCCATTTTATCCAAGCAGACGTGCAACATGTTACTCTTCATTGGAGAAATAAGAACTGTTTTTCTAAATGTTCCATCATGGATTCAGGATGGCTTTCTGCATTCTTATTTTTTTTATTATTATTATTAAAAAATTGCTTCGGGTTCTTTTAAATGAGAATTCTTGAAATCTTGACTAATAACTAGTGGTTTAATTTCAAGAGATTTCAAACCCCCTTATTCAGAGCAATTCCGAAGCTGTGATCGGCAGTTTCCCCCATGAATAATAGAGTGGACTTGAATGAATTCCCATTGTCTTTTGCCTCAGGGAGAAAGAGGAGGGTGACTCTAAGTATGATCCTTTTGTCTGTTGACATTACTTCTAAACCTCAACTCCTTGGGCTGCGGCGATATACGCATTAAATAAATGATAACTGGCATTTTTCGTTGAGGTCTTAAGAGCTGTTTTAAGAGTCACCGTGGATGCTTTCCAGGAGCTGAGAGGTTAAAGATCCATGAATTATTTATGCCTTGTGTGTGATTGTAGGGGTATGTGTATCTGTGTGTGTGTCTCTCTCTCTGCATTCATCCTTCTCCACCTCCCAGTCGCAACAGGGTGACTGAAATGGAGGGTAGCTGGCACGATCATTAACTCAGAAGCATCAAAAATACTTCTCTGATTGATGGATGATTATTCTGTGTCTCTAAATCAGCTTTATTACAAGTTGCTGACGGAATGTCAAGTATAGAAATGCCACTCACAAAACTTGTGCCTGCAGCTCAGCTCGTAGAATTTGGATGGCTGGGGTAGGGTGGGGTGGGGGTGGAGAGCTGTTTGGAAAACAGGGAGATCATTTCAGGGATATAATAAGACCCAATCAAGTCCCAGAAACCTGGCACTTGATCGACATTCACAGATAGAGCTCTTACATCTAGAATATGGTTTGAGGATCTGTGCCCCTCCAGATGTTTCTGCATGCCAGAATCCAGCATCCCTCCCATACAGGAGAAATTCTGAAATTGAAATTCAGCAATATTTGGAGAGCCAGTGATGTGCCCCTCTTCTGTTCCAGAAGTCTCTTAATTTCAATTCATTGAAAGTTCTTCCTCCTTCTCTGAAGGTCATTCCCACATATTGGACTTGCTGAATATTCCTTGAGTAGAATCATCATCATCATCATCATCATCATCATCATCATCATCATCATCATCATCATCAGTTCCTTTCACACGAAGCACATAGGGCAGCATCCAATGCTTCCAATGAATCCTACCTTCAGCAGTGTCTTCAGCATCTTTCTGTTTGACATCCTGTCAGGTTTCGAGGTCGTCTCAAATAAACTGCATTTCAAACAAAGTCTTTGAAGAAAACTCCCATTTATTCAGCACAACATTCAAAGTCCGACTCATCATAGCCAACACTGACTTCCAGACCCAACCCCCACCTTTCCGTTCCCCACTCCCCTGCACTCATTGGCCATCTTCCAAATCACTCTACCCCTATCTACTGCTCCAACTCAAGGAATTTCCCCCCTCCCATCCCATCTCCTAGGGGATATTATCTCCAGGGAAAATAAGTAGGTGAAAAGTCAAACGTCCCTTTCCAGACGCCTCCGCTCCTCCTTCTTATGTCAGCACTAGAATAAAGGCAGCTTGAAGTGCTGACACATCCTTTGTCCATAAGTCATCTTTAAACATCTGACACCAGATGTTGTGTGGCTTGGGTAGAATATCACTCTCATTTTTCTGATCAGAAATGTTCTGAATACCAAATGTTTTGTGTGCCATGCTTCATCTTGGCATAAGTAATTAGCAAACCACCATGGTTTGCAAACTGTGTTTTACGGTGTTTACCGCATGGTGCAATGGCTTAGTCAATAAATTGACAGCTGAACCAATCATGAAGTACCCTGTAATAGGAGTGATGGGTATGCTTACCTAAAACCAGCTGTGTAATTCCATGAAGCTCCTGATGATTAAGCTGAGATACAATCATACTATGATACAATCAGCTGAGCCGTGGTGGTGCAGTGGTTAGAATGCAGTATTGCAGGCTAATTCTACTGACTGCTGATTTCCAACAATTCGGCAGTTCGAGTCTCACCAGCTCCAGGTTGACTCAGCCTCCTACGGACGGTAAAGATTGTTGGGGGCAATATGCTGACACTGTAAACTGTTTGGAGAGGGCTGTAAATACGGGGTGGGCTGCTGGGGGTTCGCAGAGGTTTGGGAGAATCTCTAGCTAAGATTCTGTGTAGTTCGGAGAACCCCCAAATCCCACTCCTGGCTGCCCCCCCGCCCCTCCCAGGAGTCCCCATGTTGCCCATTTTGGATGCAGGTAAGTGCAGGGCGCACACGAAAGCTCAGGAGGGTGAAAAATGGGCCTGCCGGAAGTTCAGGAAGGCTGGAAATGAGCCGTTTCTGGCCTCCAGAGGGCCTCCAGAGCCTCGGGAGGCCGTTTTCACCCTCGTGGAAGCTCGAGAAAAACCTCTGGAGCCCGGAGAGGGCAAAAACACCCCCCCTCATTGTGCAGGAGTCCAACTAGGCCATGCCCGCCATGGCCATACCCATCCAGCAACTGGACAGAGAACCCCTTGCTAAAAAATTTTAAGCCCATCCCTGGCTGTAAAGCCCTGTGAAGCGGTATATAAGTCTAACTGCTATTGCTAAGGAAGTTATAATAGGAGATGACCTTAAGCCACTCTGAGCTCCCAGGCAGAACAGAAAATTGGTGCAGAAGAAACATTTAAACACAGCAGAAGGCTTCACGCGACACTGAGTTACTTTTACATTTAAAAAAAAATATACGGTTTATTTCTGGGTTTATTCAGTGGAAAACCCGACGAACAATACATCATCAAGTCCATCTGACTCTGGGGGGGAAAAAAAGTGGGGTGAGAAAGCGAAAACATCTCGCTTGGAATGTAATAAGATCATCTTTCTGATCAATGTTGTCAGGAAAACTCCCTTCTTCCTCTTGATAATACCCAGAACAGGAAAGCCATCCAGCTGTTGGATTGCTCTGTTTAGCGTGACCTGGAAATTTCGGTTGAAACAATGACAGCCATGCTTGGCGCTCCGTCTGCCGATGGGCGCTTGGCGTGTGCCTCGTTATTTCAAGTTAATCAGAAAGATCATTTGAAAGAGGGGAGGAGGAGGAGGAGGAGGAGACGGGGTGACCTTTCCGTAACATTGGCTTTGTCAAGTGAATTACACACAGCGAAGCAGCGGATGGAACCCAGTGACAGTCCTTCGGTTGCGCTCAAAGATGGCTGCAATTATTTTTCTCCTCTGCGTTGCTCAGCGTCCCATTTTCAAATCTTTTCTTTCTTTTTTCTTTTTGCTTGTCATGTAGAAATCAAGAATAATCTGCCTATTGAGCTATGGCAGAAGAATTTGAGATTATACAAGGGACTTCTTCCAAAGGCGAATATCTGCTTGCGATTGCAAAATAGAAAAGGTTGTTTTGATGAAGTGGTGTAGGGTTTCCTGCCTAAGCAGGGGGTTGGACTAGAAGACCTCCAAGGTCCCTTCCAACTCTGTTATTATATTATATTATATATTCGCATCCAGATATATCCCTTCAGCTTCTGCTCCAGAAGCTGAAGGGATATATAGTAGTGGCCAAAATTGTGGAATTCCCTTTTAGGGAAAGTGTATTTTTGAGGTTTGACGGTTAATAACACCACTTTTTTTTTTTTTTGAGTTTCAAGATAATCCTATTCCACTGCTGGAATGGCCTGGGAATAGCCCAGACCTTAACCCAATTGAAAATCTATGGAGCCGACTAAAGAAACTTGTTAGTCAGAAGCGACCCAGCAATAAAACCCAGTTAATAGAAGCCATCCTTCAATCTTGGTTTCACATTATAACAGCTGCAGAACTAAAAGACTTGGTTCACTCCATGGGAAGACGTTGTAAGGCCGTAATTCATGCTAAAGGTTACCCAACTAAGTATTAACTGACATGGTGATAATTTTTGTCTATCTCATTTTTTCTGCGGTGATCATTTTTGTATATCTCGTTTTTTCTATGTGTTTCACTTATCTTCTTTATACCGTAACTGCTATTCTAATAGCAAATCCTCCCTAAAAGTTATTGCATTACATTCTTGATTAAATTATCTTTCCATTGATATATAATTTTATGGTACTACTCCCCCCCAAAAAAGTGGTATTATTAGCTAGTTTTAGAAAACACACTTTTCCCATAAGGTTTCCACAATTTTGGCCACTATTGTATACGATATTCCTTTCTTCAGTTCTCCCTTTACTGCCATAGTCGTACAGGGTTGGTGGGGCTACGACTGGCCCAGGAGTCACCCAGTGAATTTTAGTGGCTTGGGGTGGATTTGAATCCAGGCTTCACAAAACCTAATCAACACCACCAATCTTAGGCTGGACACCCTGCTTTATATAAGTTGTGCTATTCTCGGTGCTATTACCTAGGAGTTAGTACCATAGAACCAGGGGTGTGGGCTGCTGGGGGTTTGCAGGAGTGGAGGAGTGGAGAGAAGGAAGAGAAGAGAAGAGAAGGGAGAGGAGAGGAGAGGAGGAGAGGAGGAGAGGAGAGGAGAGGAGAGGAGAGGAGAGGAGAGGAGAGGAGAGAAGAGAAGGGAGAGGAGAGGAGAGGAGAGGAGAGGAGGAGAGGAGGAGAGGAGGAGAGGAGAGGAGAGGAGAGGAGAGGAGAGAAGAGAAGAGAAGGGAAGAGGAGAGGAGAGGAGAGGAGAGGAGAGGAGAAGAGAAGAGAAGAGAAGAGAAGAGAAGAGAAGAGAAGAGAAGAGAAGAGAAGAGAAGAGAAGAGAAGAGAAGAGAAGAGAAGAGAAGAGAAGAGAAGAGAAGAGAAGAGAAGAGAAGAGAATTCTTTATTGGCCAAATGTGATTGTCTTGGAATTTGTCTTGGTGCATACTCTCTCTGTGTACATAAAAGAAAAGAGACATTCATCAAGAATCATAAGGTACAAGACTTAATGATAGTCATAGGGAAACAGTCAATATAAATCTTAAGGATACCAGCAACAAGGTAACAGTCATAAGTGGGAGGAGATGAGTGATAGGAACGATGAGAAGATTAATAGTAATGCAGACTTAGTAACTAGTTTGACAGCGTTGAGGAAATTATTTGTTTGGCAGAGTGATGGCGTTCGAGAAAAAACGGTTCTTGTGTCTAGTTGTGGTGTGCAGTGCTCTATAACATCATTTTGAGGGTAGGAGTTGAAACAGATCGTCCTGATCAAATGGGTGTCCAGCCTATTTTTGAACACCTTCAGGGATGGACCACAACTCCAAGAGCCAAGCTATTCTAGGCCACTTTTTTCGAGTCTTGGCAACTTTAAGATGGGTGGATGGACCCAGAATCTATGCACATTTGGTTCTAGGTCTACCTACTACCTCTTCAAGCTTCACTCATCCCTTACGCACAGTCCTTCCTCATAATTCTCTATCCCCACCCCCTCAAATGTGTCCATTAGCAGAAAGAGAGACATTCCCTTCCTTTGTAGGGCATTTGAGGTGGTGAATCTTAGCACAGCTATCTCCATCGTTCAATAGCCCTGTAGCCAATTATACAAATGAACATTAATGATTTTACCAACCCTGTCAAGATAAATAAATAGAGGCTGTTAATTGGGGGGGAAAAGGGGGATTTATGGTTTTAATGGGACAAAACGCTGCAAGACAGTAGGCTATATTTCAATATAGTTTGTTGTTTAAGAAAGAAGTGATATATTGCGGTGGCTGTATTTCAGCCCGTCTCCCCAACTTTGTGGCAAAGACGCAGCCTGTTGTGAAGTAAATGAGACAATTGTGCTCTAAATATCCTTGCAATGGATGCCGTTTTAAAAAGTATTCGAAGTTTTCTTCTCGCTTCTCATGACATCTTTCCAAACATTCCCAAATCCCAGACCATCCCAGATGGGCGGTTGGAACCAGAATTTCCATTGATAACTCAAGAAAGTTGTTGAGTAACATGTGCCCAATTATCTAACCTTTTTTTTTTTTTTGCCTTCCTGAATGTTAAAAAAAAACAAAAAAACAGCAGAGACATCACCCTGCCAACAAAAGTGCATACAGTCAAGGCTATGGTTTTCCCAGTTGCAATGTATGGCTGTGAAAATTGGACCATAAGGAAGGCTGAGCGCCAAAGAATGGAGGCCTTTGAACTCTGGTGCTGGAGAAGACTCCTGCGAGTCCCTTGGACTGCAAGGCGATCAAACCGGTCAGTCCTAGAGGAGATCAACCCTGACTGCTCTTTAGAAGGCCAGATCCTGAAGATGAAACTCAAATACTTTGGCCACCTAATGAGAAGGAAGGACTCCCTGGAGAAGAGCCTAATGCTGGGAAAGATTGAGGGCAAAAGAAGAAGGGGACGGCAGAGAATGAGGTGGCTGGATGGAGTCACTGAAGCAGTCGGCGTGAACTTAAATGGACTCCAGAAAATGGTAGAGGACAGGAAGGCCTGGAGGAACGTTGTCCATGGGGTCATGATGGGTTGGACATGACTTTGCGACTAACAACAACCTTTAACCAATATTCTCCTCTTCTATAATTTTGAACCCCAGTAGAAGACAAATGGAAAGAACCACCCAGTTGTTCGTCATCTGCTTTTCTTCTTAGAGGAGAGTGACATTTTCCATCGCAAAATATTCCTGTCTTTGTTATAGTTCCATTTCAAAGTGGAACCACTTTTGACGAAGCCTTCCAATTTGTCCGATCTCCAGTTCCTGAGTTGAGTTATTGTGATGCATTCCAGTCTACCAGGTTCTTAAACTGCAGTGGCTATCTTTGGATAATGGTACATTAATTCAAATCTCACCAGGCTCAAGATCGACTCAGTCTTCCATCCTTTCCGAGGTTGGTAAAATGAGAACCCAGATTGTTGGGGGCAACAGGCTGACTCTGTAAACTGCTTAGAGAGGGCTGTAAAGCACTGTGAAGCAGTATATAAGTGTAAGTGCTATTGCTAGTCCCTTCCTTCCTTCCTTCCTTCCTTCCTTCCTTCCTTCCTTCCTTCCTCCCTCCCTCCCTCCCTCCCTCCCTCCCTTCCTTCCTTCCTTCCTGTGAAGCGGTATATACCATATTTTTCGGAGCATAAGACGCACCTTCCCCCCCTAAAAGGGGGTGAAAATTTAGGTGTGCCTTATACACCGAATGTAGGCCTGTCCACCCACTGGCCCCCACCCTTTGGCCTCTGCCTCCCAGCAATTTACCTCCTTGCAGCAAGCAGCAAGAAGAAACAGTTCGTTTTAGCTTCAGCACAGCCTAATTAGCACAAGTTGATTGGATCGCCCCCCCGACTCTCAGCTGTTTTGCTCTCAGCTGTTTTGCGCAGGCCTCTGCTGCTTGCTGCAAGGAGGTAAATTGCTGGGAGCAGTTTTTTTTTTCTTGTGCTAATCAAGCTATGCTGAAGACGAAAATGAAAGTAAAGCAGGCTGTTTGCTGTTTGCTGCAACGAGGCAAAATTGCTGGGAGGCAGAAGCAGAGGCAGATTTCTTTTTCTTGTTTTCCTCACCAAAAAAGGTAGGTGCGTCTTATAGTCCGGAGCGTCTTATACACCGAAAAATACGGTAAGTCTAAGTGCTATTGCTTTGGTATTCTGCTTTTTGTCACACTAATAGCATTAGCACTTAGACTTATATACTGCTTCACAGTGCTTTTACAACCCTCTCTAAGATGTTTACAGAGTCAGCCTATTGCCCCCAACAATCTGGGTCCTCATATAGCATCCTTCTGTCTCTTGAGCAGGACCTCTTGTTTCTCCTGCTTAGAATTGCATTGGCCTGCTTACCGCCATATTAATAAATATTCCATGTTTGGGAATCAGCATGCTTTTACGGTAAATTCCACTTGTTCAGGAACAAAAATGACACGGATCTTCATGCTGTGTTTGTGACCTCTAGTGCATCTGTCTCACTTCTCTGGAAATAGAGTTGATGCGTCAATGAGATGTAATGGCCGAAGCCTAAGGGTCCGTAAATCTCCATGCAGCCATGAGATTAATTGAATGACTCTGGGGCTGTTGCCTCATCTTAACCTACATCTCAGTCAGTTCTTGAGAATAAAACCTAGAGGAGAACTACATAAAATGCCTTGGAGAGGAAAACCGGCCGAGGTGGACGGCTGGATGGAAAGCTTGACCTGTAGACTTTGATATGATACACATTCTCACCAAGCCATGCTTTTGATCTGTTTGCAGTGTTTATCTTCAGATTAGCATTACACATATCAAAACGATTAAGATAAGAATGCTATGGTTAATGTAGATAAAGTAGAAAATAACCAAATGATGCAAAACACTAAAATGATAAAACTACATCCCTAAATAATAGTAGGGTAGTTAGAATAGAGTGGAGTGGAGTGGAGTAGAATGGAATGGAATGGAATGGAATGGAATGGAATGGAATGGAATGGAATGGAATGGAATAGAATAGAATAGAATAGAATAGAATAGAATAGAATAGAATAGAATAGAATAGAATAGAATAGAATAGAATAGAATAGAATAACAGGGTTGGAAGGGACCTTGGAGGTCTTCTAGTCCAACCCCCTGTTTAGGCGGGGGTTGGACATGGTGTCCATGTCCTTTGGTAAATCATAAATTGCTTTACCCAGTGAGGAAGTAAGAAAACATTTTGAACCTTGCTTAATACTCTTTATACAGATACAGATTAACAGAGTTGGGTGGGATCTTGTAGGTCAACTAGTCCACCACCACCTCCAAGCAGGAGACCCTACACCATTTCTGACAGAGGGCAGCCCAGTCTGTTCTTGAAAGCTTCCAGTGATGAAGCTTCCACAACTTCTGAAGGCAACTTCTGTTCCATGGGTTGATTGCTCTCACTGTCAGAAAATTTCTCCTTGTTTCCAGGTTGAATCTCTCCCTGTTCAGTTTCCATCCATTATTCCTTGTCTGGCCTTCAGGTGCTTTGGAAAATAGCTCGACCCCCTCCTCTCTGTGGCAGCCCCTCAAATATTGGAAGACTGCTATCCTGTCTCCCCTGGTCCTTCTCTTCTCTTCACTAGACTAGCCATGCCCCGTTCCTGCAACCGTTCATCATATGTTTTATCCTCCAATCCCCTAATCATCTTGGTTGCTCTTCTCGGCACACTTTCTAGAGTCTCAACATCTTTTTTTATAGTGTGGTGACCAAAACTGGATGCAGTATTCCAGGTGTGGTTTTACTAGTAAAACCATACCTGGAATACTGGTAAAACCAGGTGTGGTTTTACTAAGGTTATAGAGGGGTATTAGTACCTCCCCTGATCTTGATTGTATTTGTCCGATATGGTGGGGTATTAGCAAGCAAAGGTTTAGGTGAAATATTTTGGAATTGGTTTATATACTGCCTTCCATCTTTCCTATCTGATCAGATTTTCTAGCTATACGGGGGTACAACACATTGCTAATTTTCCAAAGCAGCAATCATCCTAATTACACTTCACCACTTAAAATCATTTTTTTTTCTGAAGATAATTCGCAAGCAAAACGACACATGATAATACATTTTGCTTGTTTGGCCTGAAGCAGTTTGTGTAGATTATTTTTCCTCAGTTTAATTGGAACTCTTATGATTGAAGAGATGTTCGGATGTGTTTCTGTATAACTTCATCTCCTTCGTTTTCTTCTGGCTGTAATACATTATAGACCACACTGGTCTCTCTATCTTCTTTCTCATCCAGGGTCCTCTGGTTTTTTTGCCCTCCCCAGGCTCCAGAGCCTTTCTTCGAGCCTCTGGGAGGGCGAAAATGGCCTCCCCTGGGCTCTATAGGCCCTCCAGAGGCTGGAAACAGGCCTGTTTCTGGACTTCCGGTAGGCTCATTTTTCACCCTCCCAGAGCCTCTGCGCACGGTCTGCACTTACCTGGCATCCAAAACGGGCCGTGTGGTGACTCCTGGGAGGGGCAGGGCGGGTGGGTGGGGTCAGCCAGTCCTTGGAACAATCGGTTTGGCAAACCAGATTAAAATTAACATCCGGTTTGCCCGAACGGTGCTGAATACCACCCCTGGATACCATTGTCAGCGTTTCGCTGGCATAGAGAGAGAGAGGAAGAGAGAGAGAGAGATAAACTCTGAACTTCTGCCTGCTAAATCCCTTTGATGTCTGGTTGTCGTGGAAATGAAGGGGGGAGACATTCCTGGGAAATGACGTGACAAGAAGTCTGAAGAATGACTTGGAAGATAGCCAATGAGAAGCAGAGATTTGGGGATCGGAAAGGGAGGGATTGGGGGGCAAAAGGTCAGTCTTGTCCGCATCGAGTCATGATGCGGTGGCTGTGCTCAATTAAAGAAAAGATTTCCTTAAAGATTGGCAGTTTGGAAATTCATTTATTTTGAGATAGCATCGAAGTCTGACAACCATATTAGAAGGAATCGCAGTAACTTTTCAAGTACACAATGCAAACTGCTTAAATTAGTGGCGGTGGGGGGTGGGGGGAGAAATTCCCATCAGCTCAGGAATTGTGAACTTGTTTATCTGAATTGGTGGACTTATTCCATGAGAATTATGCGATGATAAAACTATCTTTAATGTTTAAATTTAAAAGAGTTAGTCCCTTTTAATAATTTAAACAATACAGTCCAAAGACGAACAGAGGTAGATGCAAACATTTCGTTTTGACTCATGTCTCGTATCTTTAATGCGCTGTAAAACGTCTCTGGTGAATGTTTGGTTTATTAGGAGAAAAAATGGCTTTCTTTCCCAGTTTGTACCAAGGATCAGGACCACGTGTTAAGCTCCAGATACGCTGATCTATTGCGCTTTCTTTCTTCCTCCCTGTCTCTTTCTCCCTCCCTCCCTCTCTCTCTTCCTTCCTCTCTCTCTCCCTCCCTCTGTCTCTTTCTCCCTCTCTGCTTTTCCCTCCCTTTCTTTCTTTCTTTCTTTCTTTCTTTCTTTCTTTCTTTCTTTCTTTCTTTCTTTCTCTTTCTTCCTTCCTTCCTTCCTTCCTTCCTTCCTTCTTTTTTCTTTTCTTTTTTTCGCTCTTTCTCCCTCTCTCTTTCTCTCTCTCTCTCTCTTTCCCTCTCTTTCTGTCTGTCTTTCTCTTTTTGTTTCTTTCCCTCACTTGCCCACCGCTTTCTCTCTGTATCTCTCTCTCTCTCTCTCTCTCTCTCTCTCTCTCTCTCTCTCTCTCTCTCTCTCTCTCTCTCTCTCTCTCTCTCTTTTAAAGCAACCTGAGATCCATTCTAAAGCTGTGGTCAGGACTAAATGGGTGCTAGATAAAAGTTAATGGAATTCAAAAGGGGTTGGATTTTAGACCATTTGCGGGAACGTAAGGACTCAAGGCTGATTCCTCTCTTGACTCCTCCCCCTCCTACAATACATCTCGTTCCTTTTGACTACTGTAATTTTTATTAAACAGTTTGTCTTTAAAAACAACACAAAAAACAATCACACTTGTATAAAAACAAGACATGTCAAGACATAACATATTAAACATTACATAACAATGGTAATTTTACAGCATTTCATATCGACTTACATATATTGCTTTTGTAGTTCTTTATTCTATCATTTCTATTTACTACTCAATAGTAGGATAATCGGTTACTCCAACTTATATATATAAACACATTATAATATTCATTGTTCTTATCTACACATTTATATTCGTTTATATTCAATTTCTTTTCTATTTACTAATTACACCTATATCATCATTCATGTACATTTATATAATAACATGTTTTCCTTTTTCCCCCTCCTTCCCCCTTTTCCATTTACCCAGGTGTCATCTGGGTTTCTATTCCTTTTTTTTGTCTTTTCTCTCATTTGTCTTTGGATAAGAGACTGTACATTTAAGTATGTTTATGAGAAATAAAAATAAAAAACTTTTTTTTTAAAAAAAGGTGGGGGAGATGCGGCACCAGCAGCAATGTGATTTATTGTTCCCTTGTGTCTTTTTTTTTTTTAAATCACCCACTAGTGAATTCCTAGAGTGGAGGAGCTCTTGCCTCATGATCAGGAGGCTGTGAGTTCGATCCTAGGTAGCGGCAGATATTTCTCTCTCTGGGCACAATCTGCTGCGAACTCTGCATTGGCAACAGGAAGGGCATCCGGTGTTCTGTCCCCGTTCCACTCACGCACCCCCACAGACGGCCCGGAGTTAATAAGCCACACGACAAAATTCTTTGAAGATAAAGCTGGCAGCAACCCAGTGGCTAGCTGCCAATTCAGACTTTACTCACATAAAACAAAGATTAGCCTGCCAGCATTCCGATAAAACAGGCAGAGTTTTCAACAATACAAGGATTAATCCAAATGCAGTCCGATAAAGCAGGCAAAGTCCAGTAACGCAGAAATCATGGATTATTTCTAGTTTTTGCTTGTCACAAACTGAACCGACCACCACACCCACATTTATACCCTGTGAGGTGTGGTCCAGTGACTCAGCTAATCTCTGGCACGCCTTCCCCTCTGCTGCGCACGCTTCTCCCTGCGCCTCTGGCGAGGGTCCAGCCAGCACTTATCTCCTTCGTCACTGTCCACTTGTGACTGCGGGGACGTGCTTGGCTCTGAGCCTATCGTTTGGCCTTCGGTGTCCTCCGGAGGCATTGCCAGAGAGGAGGGTCCTGGAGAGGGAGGCCTTGCCAACTCCTCTCCCTCACTCTCAGAGTCTGCATCTGTCGATAGCCCCGGCTCAGGCAACGGAGCCACAACATCCAGCCAGTAAACACTCTGCTCCATTCAGTTGCCAGACTCCACCCCAATGAGGGTTTACGGGGTCATTCAAAGACAAAACAACATAAACAACATCCCACTAGTGCATTCCTCTTTGAGTTCCATCTGAGCATTAAGAATCTGGAGTGAACCGATAGTAAAAAAACAGCCACATAGTCCTCATTTGACATGTGTGTACTGGAGTTGACATCCAACACATCCGGAAGGTGCCAGACAGAGGGAAACTGCATTCTTGCAACTCAGTGATGCAAGATTGCCGTTTGGCTTGTGTCTGTGTGTGCTTCCAAGCTCATGTAGCCACAGGACAGTGTTGAACTGAGTCAAAGAATGGGATTTGTGTTGAAAATAAAAGAAGTTCTGTATATTAAATCCAACGTTGCGTAACCCTCTCCATTTTTTTTTAATACTGTCCCAGTAGTTCTTCATTGTCGGTCATCATTGTCGCTGAGCATTGCACAATGTTTTTGGTGTTCAGAAGAGCATTTCAGAGAACAAGGCGCTAGTGAAAAGTTCGTAGATGACACGAAATTTAGGAATGTCCTGTGAAAGGCAGCAAAAGAACTTCAAAGAGCGATCCACCAAGTGACGGACGAGATTCAGCATTAGCTAATGCCGTTTGGATGGGAAAGAATGCTTTTCGGCTCATGTTGGTGCTGGTGTCTCAATTAGCTGTACTCGACGCGGTTCAAAAATGTCTGATTATATTTTTAGGCAACTCATCCTAACTGCCTGTAACATGTAGTCATTGTCAGAGCAATGAAATGTAATGATGGATGAAAGTTGAAGTCTCTAAAGAGGTGAGAAACAGAGTGAAGCTTAACAAATAAAACTCTAGACCATATGCTCAAGAAAGCAAGCAAGGAACAACAGCTCTAAGTTGAAAAAGGGGCTGGGAGAATTCTAGATGCTCAACCTTAGCCTGTGATGATGATGTTCTCCTCCTCGTTCTATGTGTCTTTACATCAGATGAAGTCCTGAGTCGTTCAACTAGGATTTATTAAATAAATCATGATGTGTTGAATTAGCCAAGTAGATCAATTGATGGGTGCGTAATATTGGATCCCAGGGTTTACTTCCATCACCTAAAAGGGCAGCTATGGCTCAGAGCTTTAAGCCAGCAGTTCTCTCCTATGCTAAGGAGCGTATACACACAATACGCTAAAACAAATCCAGAAAAAATACCGTATTTTTCGGAGTATAGGATGCTCCAGACTATAAGACGCACCTATCTTTTTTGGTGAGGAGAACAAGAAAAAGAAATCCGCCTCTGCCTCCCAACAATTTTGCCTTGTTGCAGCAAATAGCCTGCTTTACTTTCATTTTCGTTTTCAGCATTGCTTGATTAGCACAAGAAAAAAAACGCCTGCTCCCAGCAATTTACCTCCTTGCAGCAAGCAGCAGAGGCCCACGCAAAACAGCTGAGAGCAAAACAGCTGAGAGTCGGGAGGCTGATCCAATCAACTTGTGCTAATTAGGCTGTTCTGAAGCTGAAACGGGCTGTTTCTTCTTGCTGCTTGCTGCAAGGAGGTAAATTGCTGGGAGGCAGAGGCCAAAGGGTGGGGGCCAGTGGGTGGACAGGGCTACATTCGGTGTATAAGAGGCACCTAAATTTTCACCCCCTTTTAGGGGGGGAAATAGGTGTGTCTTATACTCCAAAAAATACGGTATGTTGTGGGGGATTGTTAAATGTTGCATCTATTACAAGGAATGGAAATCATATGTTTGGGGGTACGGAACCTATCTCTAAACCAGAGAATCCATGATTTCAAGATTTTGCTAAACAGGCTTGATTAGCAAGTCCGACGACCATAATTGATCAAAATTGTACATCTTCTGGAATGCCATCGTTTCCTCACTGCAACCTTACATATATGAAAACGGATTGCATTTAATGGATTTCCAACCATTGGAAAAGACTTAATGTCTTTTAATTTGTTTTGTTGTAAGATTCCTAGAGTCACATAAACCTGTGACGGGCAGCTATCTAAATTGTGCAAATAAGTAAATAAACCCAGGATTGTGGTCTTGAGTAGACTGATAGCAAGTGCACTTATACTATCTGCCCAGGATAAGGAAGTGTCAAAAGAAACTAGGATCCCTTTAAAGGAGATGAAATATTTATCTGTGTCATGACAACATTCACCAATACAGCGAAGAGAGTTTTTCCCCTTTGTTTAAGAAATCATGTTGGCTACAGAGCTGTGGCTACAGGGAATTAGGCAACTACTCCTCACACACCGGGTATACAGACTAAAATTTCCTCAGGCTTCGACTGGGTATTTCTGTCTCATTCCTCGTTCCTCCGAGAAAGCTAGTCCTGGTTGAGATGAACAGTGGGCTGACAGATGGACTATCTTTTACAACGCCGAGGTTCTTCTCTCCACCTGTTTCATTTAGGGGGTGCGGATTGCATACTGATGACCCTTAAAATTCATGGTGGCGCCATAGGAATATATATTACTCTATAGCTTAATGGAAATCTCCATATTCCCTGATTGTTTACCCTGCAGAAAATCCTGCTGCAGTGAGGCACCATGGTTCCTCTGGGTTTTGAGGAAATGCTTACATTTGAGTTAGTGCACTCAAACGTAAAGGAAAAAAAACCAATTGGAAATGATGGTCTGTAGCATACAAATTAATCATTCTGAAATGGCCCCCATGAGAAGAAAATAATCAGGGTGAGGGTTCTGTATTTTCATTTCTTTCTGATTTCATCAAAATTGTTGAGTGCAGCGCCTTTTATTTTCGTGCCTTTGACAAAGTTGATTCTTCTTCTCTGTGACTATGAAGGAGGGATGGTCATAGGTGATTTTCCAGATGTTCTACCTAGAGTAGAATGGACTGGACTGGACTGGACTGGACTGGACTGGACTGGACTGGACTAGACTAGACTAGACTAGACTAGACTAGACTAGACTAGACTAGACTAGACTAGACTAGACTAGACTAGACTAGACTAGACTAGACTAGACTAGACTAGACAGAATAGAATAGAATAGAATAGAATAGAATAGAATAGAATAGAATAGAATAGAATAGAATAGAATAGAATAGAATAGAATAGAATAGAATTCTTTATTGGCCAAGTGTGACTGGACACACAAGGAATTTGTCTTTGGTGCATATGCTCTCAGTGTACATAAGGAGAATAAAATACATTCATCAAGAATAAAAATATACAACGCTTAGTGATAGTCAAGGTTACTAATAAGCTATCAAATCCTACTAGGAAACAAATATAAAGAATATAAATTGAAAGATACAAGTAATATGGTTATAGTAATAAGTGGGAAGAGATATAGTAGATACTAGTAAGGAAGAGAATAATAGTAACGCAGACTTAGTAAATAGTTTGACAGTGTTGAGGGAATTATTTGTTTAGTAGAGTGATGGCGTTCGGAGAAAAAACTGTTCCTGTGTCTAGTTGTTTTGGTGTGCAGTGCCCTATAGCGTCTTTTTGAGGGTAGAAGCTGAAACAATTTATGTCCAGAATGCGAGGGGGCTGTAGATATTTTCACAGGTCTGTTTTTGACTTGTGCAGTAGACAGGTCCTCAATGGAAGGCAGGTTGGTAGCCATTGTTTTTTCTGCAGTTCTATCAAACCTATCCTTCACAGCAGTGGTGAAATCCAATTTTTTTTACTACCGGTTCTGTGGGCGTGGCTTGGTGGGTGTGGTGTGGCTTGGTGGGCGTGGCTTAGTGGGCATGGCAGGGGAAAGATTTTGCAAAATCTCCATTCCCTCCCCACTCCTGGGGTAAGGATATTGCAAAATCTCCATTCCCACCCCACTCTGGGGCCAGCCAAAGGTGGTATTTGCCGGTTCTCCATACTAATCAAGATTTCCGCTAGCGGTTCTTCAGAACCTTTCAGAACCTGCTGGATTTCACCCCTGCTTCACAGCTGACTTTTAGGGAAGGGAAGATGGATCAGCTGGTGGGCAATCCTTGATTTATATTATGCAAGGTTACCATCTCTGGAAATATACATCTTGGAAGGGTAGAGACATAAAGAATGAAATAATTTGGGAGACTTGTTGTATTTCCTGCAGGCTCATTTAAGGCCGATCATTTGTATAAGCGGGGGAAAGACAGTCGCTGGTGACATATTTATGCCTTTTTACACTTACATTTGGAACACTATGTTCCTGTTGGGCGAAAACAGGAAAGCCTAGAAAATGTCAGCCAAAATAATTGGGATGAAACCATTTTCCTAAGAAGAAAGCTTTACAACTTTGGGGCTTTATGAATGAATAGACAAAAAGGCAATCCCGTCCCTCCCCCTCCCACCCCGACCCTAAAATATCTTACTAGAGAGTCCTGAGTCATCTAGAGGAAGATGTAGGACAAACAAAATAAAACATTTCTTCACGCCAAGTCTGTTGAATTCAGTCCCAGGAGGTATCGTGATGACCAACTGCTTGGATAAATTAAAAATAGAATTAAACAGATTCATGGCCGGGAAGACAATCGGTGTTTGCTTCTCATGATGGCTTGTTGCTACATCTAAGATTAGACCAGTTTAGCCCTTAATATTCATTGTTTGGAACAACAGTGGAAGAAAACATCATTTTTGACTGTTGTGGACAGCAGAATGCTACGTTAGATAGACCTCTGATAAGATCCATCCTCAAGGCTTTGTTGTTGTTAGTTGTGAAGTCGTGTCCGACCCATCATGACCCCATGGACAGTGTTCCTCCAGGCCTTCCTGTCCTCTACCATCTTCTGGAGTCCATTTAAGCTCATGCCTACTGCTTCAGTGACTCCATCCAGCCACCTCGTTCTCTTCTTCTCGTCCCTTTCTTCTTTTGCCCTTAATCTTTCCCAGCATTAGGCTCTTCTCCAGGGAGTCCTTCCTTCTCATTAGGTGGCCAAAGTATTTGAGTTTCATCTTCAGGATCTGGCCTTCGAAAGAGCAGTCAGGGTTGATCTCCTCTAGGACTGACCGGTTGGATCGCCTTGCAGTCCAAGGGGCTTGCAGGAGTCTTCTCCAGCACCAGAGTTCAAAGGCTTCAATTCTTTGGCACTCACCCTTCCTTATGGTCCAACTTTCACAGCCATCCATTGCAACTGGGAAAACCATAGCCTTGACTATACGCACTTTTGTTGGCAGGGTGATGTCTCTGCTTTTTAGTATGCTGTCTAGGTTTGCCATAGCTTTCCTCCCCAGGAGCAAGCGTCTTTTAATTTCTTGGCTGCAGTCTCCATCTGCGGTGATCTTGGAGCCCAGGAAAATAAAATCTGTCACTACCTCCATTTCTTCCTCATCTTCCTTCTCTTCAAGGTTTACATCATCTTATGATATGATCACGTAATGCTTTATCAGAGAACGGAGTGCAGTCAGTCTGGGCCAGTAAGAAATTACCCAAAGGGAAACAAATAATTTGCCCATAAATAAAAACAACTACAGCCTTGTCAATAAAACAGGGAAGCAGAGCAATAAATAACCCAACCCTTGATAACACATTGCTAGCCTAATGAAAATAGCATATAAGATAAATTTCACATATTGGAGTTGAGTTCTCCATGAGCCAAAAGAAGAGAGTGTTACAAAAACTTCAGACCCTGATGTAGATTCCAAATTATATCAGCCCGACATCTGTATTTTATTACTTTAAATAGAGAGGCTCTCTTACCTTGCTGTGCTATTAGCACTCGCTGTGATCAACCAATTAATTGTGTATGGAAGAGAAGATTTGTCTTCTTCTAACCTTTGAGTCAGTTTGGGATTTCTGACACGCTTCCTTTTGATGTACAGGACCTTTGTCGTTATCAGTTAATTGAAACTGTTCGTCTATCCTAAGCAGCATCTCATCAGTTTTAGCAATTAATTGCACCTCCTGGTACAAAAATGGTCCCAGATCCTAGAAAATGTGGTTTGCTAGTGGAAAATGACTCTGTTTACAAAACTGAAATGCAGATTATCTTACTCACTCTGGCCAACGACGCATAAAAGTGACTTCCACAGATGCAAGATGAATAACTTCAGAGAAAATGGACTTTAACTAAATTCTAAATCACTTTTTCATATGTATATGTATATGTATATGTATATGTATATGTATATGTATATGTATATGTATATGTATATGTATATGTATATATACCAAATTTATATTTCACTGATAAAGAAATAAAGGGAGACTAGTATAGATCTATTTCAAGCTATTTAGCTCTCATCAGCTAGCCATGCAGGCGGCCCAAGTTCAAATCCAAGTAAGGGTATGGCTAGCTGATGAGAGCTAAATAGCTTGAAATAGATCTATATTAGTCTCCCTTTATTTCTTTATCAGCGAAATATAAATTTGGTATAAAATGGTTTGTTGTGACTGCTTGAGGGCTCCTGGATTGAAGCTGAAAGACAAAAGGGATGCAGTACGCTCCCTCCCACATGCTGGGGCAGACCAGATGTCTCAATAGAAAAACACTTAATATGTAGATATGTATATATATTTATGTGAAGGTATCTTACAAAAGTGCAAGAATTGAAATATCTAGGAACCGTGCCAAGGAATAATTAGGGATGCAGAATGCAGGTCTATCAAGATGGATCAGTGGTTCTCAACTTGTGGTCCATGGACCACGAGAGGGGTGCGATGTCATCACAGGGGATCCACATAGGCTTGAAAAAAGTTATGATTTATATCTTGAGTTAAATCTTGGGGGTCCATGACCATGGTCCATATCCACAAAAGGTCTTTAAAGGGTGTGTGTGGCAGGGGATGTGTTCTGCCCCAGCTACGGACCCCAAATAACGCAGCACACACAAAATCTATACAAAGCTTATTTTACTCAAATAACTCAGTCTTTTTCAAACAAAGGCTGTTAATAAACTTTCTTAACAGCGTACAAGAATTCTAAGATAAGGTAATCACAGTCCTACTAGGGTTGGCAGAAAGCCCAGAAGTAATTTTGCAGAGAATCCAGACGCGAAGGAGAGTGAACTAAAGTTGTTCCCTACAGCTTGCTGCAATTGGCGTTCCTCCTTAAATAGGCTAAGGGAGTGGCCAATTAGCCCCAAGCCTTACTCTTGAGGAGACCTCCTCCTGAGGAGCCACTCCTGCCTTTTGGCAGCTCTGCGCGCCTGTGCATTGAGAAGAGGCTCCTCCTCTTCGTCCTCTTCACTTAAAGGAGCTTCTGGAGGTTCTGAAGGCCCTGGCTGAATCCCCGCCTCTGGCACCACATCTTCTCCAGCCTCCTCACTGTCCGACTCGAGCGCCAGCTGCACAGGCTGCTGGCACAGCACCACATCAGCCTCCTCGTTGTCGAAATCAGCGGCACAGGCCGCTGACGGGACACAACAGGATGGTAGTCACTTACCGTCGCTACCGGTTTGCAAATGTGAGTGTGTCACATCAAAAACGGGACGTGAGGACATCCGGGTGGGTGGGCAGAGGCTCCCGCAGCCACTGCTACCAGTTCACCCAGCTGAATACCACCACTGGTGTGTGGTAAAGAGAAGGTTACATAATTCAGACTTCACCACACCTGTGGAAGGGCAGCTGAGAAATTGCTACAGGTAATCCTTGATTTACAATCCTGTTGCTTTAGAGCAGGCTCTGCTCACACTGTCATCCTCGCACAAGCGAGGCACGGTTTGAAAATATCCATAGGAGCTTTGATCATTGAGCTATCAATACACGACTTTCAAATGGACCAGCCTTGCTTGGCTGTGTTTTGAAGTCAGTCCAAAACTCCTTCCGCCTTTTCTTTTAGAACATTTAATACCAAAATGCTTGCAGGGAATTCCATCTGACGATTAAAGAAAGCTGCATTATTAATGCGGTATATTATTTTATCCCTAGGTGAGAAGGGGACAGCTACCAGAAATAAAAGTCTTTGAAAATACAAACCCTACGAGGGTTCAGCTTTATGTATCCAAGGTTTGTCTCTGCGTCCTGTGCCATTTCCCCCCTTCCCCCAAAGGAAACGTGTGGTGGCAACTCATTAGCACAACTCTCTTATGTGTGTGACTCATATTTATCATAGCTACCGAATCCCTTCTATATTGTTGATTCAGCATTTCTGGAAGAAATATCTGGTTGTCAATCAATTGGCCTAAAAAATATTGCTTCTTGAAATGCTGATGAAGCAAACAACATGGGGCTCAAACAATTTGGAAAGTAATTTTGTTGCTTCCCTGGGCATTTTATACTGTGCTGAGAAGCATTTAAAAAAAAAAAATTCTATTGTTGCTTTTCACTACCTTGATTATCTTACTAAATGCCTTCAAAAATATTAATCCTAGTTGAAAGGGGCTGTTTTTAGCACAGGTACTTGTTGCTTAACAGCCACAATTGGAGCTGGCAACTCATCACTATGTCTGTCTGTCTGTCTGTCTGTCTGTCTGTCTCTGTCTGTCTATCATCCATCTGTCCGTCTGTCCATCCATCCATCCATCCATCCATCCATCCATCCATCCATCCATCTATCATCGTCTGTCTGTCTGTCTGTCTCTGTCTGTCTATATCCGTCTATCTGTCTCTGTCCGTCTGTCCGTCCCTCCATCCATCCATCCATCCATCCATCCTCGTCTGTCTGTCTGTCTGCCTCTGTCTGTCTATCATCTGTCTGTCTGCCTGTCTGTCTGTCTGTCTGTCTGTCTGTCTATCTATCTATCTATCTATCTATCTATCTATCTATCTATCTATCTATCTATCTATCTATCTATCTATCTATGGAAAAGGGCACAAAAGTATATGCATCTTTGCCTAAAATGTGGATGAAGATATTGATACAATTAGTCATTTCTATAGGAATATTCATAATGGGGAAACACATTTTCTTGTAATGGGGAAAACAGTCATCTCATATGTATGCTTGCTGCTGCTGTTGTCTAGAGTGATTGGTATATATAATTTTTTTAAAAAAGCTGATAGGCAGCTTCAAGTCTCTGATTCTTTATTCATCTTAAGTTTTTCACTTTTCAACTAAACTTGAGCCTTCAAGTAGACGACGCCTTCAAACAGAAAACCGTCCAATGAACTGTCCCAAACAATCAGTTGATGTTTGTTTGGGACTTTGAGAATTACACCCTGTTATTCTTCCACATCAAAGCTTCTAAACTGTAGGTCCCTTCCCTGCTGTATTTTCTAGAGATCTCTAGATCTGTAATTTCCAGTAGAGGGTGCAGTTGTGCATCAATCCAAGTTGGTTAAAGGCATTTTACGTCTCCAGAAACACTAAACTCTAGATGTTCCTAAAAAAAGAAAGAATGCGATGATAAGTTATATATCAGATCTGTTGGGATTGTTCCTTGTAAACATCGGCGAAGGCTGTTTTGAAAGACTTCTCAATGTGGCTTGTTAACTTGACATATTATTTATAGATGAATGTATCATCTTTAATTTGATTTTTATTAAAGCATCATTAAGCAGCTAGGACTCTCTGGTTATGGTCACACAAGACGAGAGATCCAGCTGTCTCTTCTCGCAGTCAATAGCATATAACTTACCATGCCTATATCTAAATCCTTTTGAAGGGAGGGAGTAGTCCTTCCAGATCTGTACAGGAGATCTATACTATTGTAGAATGACTGAGATCCCACTACCTGCAAATAAACAGGGGAGGGGGCCTATTCCCCCATCCCGTTCTCCAACTTTTTAACCTCCCTATATTGACTGCAAAAGGAGATAAAAAAAATTATTGAAGTGACAAAAAGGAGAAGTTGAGTTTTTGCAAGTTCTCTTTAGGACAGTGTTTCTCAAAACCTTGGAAACTCTTAAGATGCGTGAACTTCAAGTCCCAAAATTCCCCAGCTAGCTTTTTTTTTTTTAAATAGTGATTGCATATTGAGATTTGACTGTCTCTTGGTCTATAACTCTCATTACTCCAAATCTGGGTAGCTGAGGTAGGTGGCCATCAAGTTATTGATTAGATTTTTTCATCTCATCTTTGTTATTTTTATCAATAATTCAAGGCAGCCAACATACCTTCCTCCTCCTATTTTTCTCAACAACATCTCCTCCCACTTATGACGGTATGACTGTAACCTTGTTGCTGGTATCCTTCCGATTTATATTGATATTGTTTCCTGATTGCTTATTTGTAACCTATGACTATCATTAAGTGTTGTACCTTACGATTCTTGATGAACCTATCTTTTCTTTTATGTACACTGAGAGCATATGCACCAAGAGCCTTGGTGGCACAGCAGACTAAAGTGCTGTTAAGTAGCACCAGCTGCCTGCAATTACTGCAAGCTCAAATCTCACCAGGCTCAAGGTTGACTCAGCCTTCCATCCTTCTGAGGTAGGTAAAATGAGGACCCGGTTTGTGGGGGCAATAAGATGACTTGGTATAAAAAAGAACACCGCTTGGGGGTGGGGGGCGAAAGCCCTACTAAGCAGGTATATACAAAAGTATGAAGGCTATTGCTTAACGCATTGTAAGCCGCCCTGAGTCTCCGGAGAAGGGCAGCATATAAATCCAATAAATAAATAAATAAATAAATAAATAAATAAATAAATAAATAAATAAATAAATAAATAGATAGATAGATAGATAGATAGATAGATAGATAGATAGATAGATAGACAAATTCCTTGTGTGTCCAATCACACTTGGCCAATAAAAATTCGATGGTTCTATGACTCTATGGATTGGGCTGAGAGAGAGAGAGTGAGCGACTGGCCCAAAGTCACCCAGCTGGCTTTCATGCCTAAAGCGGGATTAGAACTCACCATCTCCTGATGATTGTCCAAGAGACATCCAGCTGGTTTTCATGCCTAAGGCAGAACTAAAACTCACAGTCTCCTGGTTTTTAGGCCAGCATCTTAAACACTACACCAAACTTCCTCTCTACAAATTGGCACTGTAATCCAACTTCTGTTAAGTGAACCAACCTAAAGAAACTAAGCTTGGCAGATGGATTCCCTTGCTTTGAGCAACCTCCCAGGTAGCTAGGAAGCTTAGCACTTACTTCTGATTAATCTGTTGTTGGTTAATTGAGCAGGAATATGCTGGGAAATTAGGAGGTTTGTTGGCGCCGTGTTTCACTCGAGCATTGAGATCCCAGAGGGTGCAGCTGTCCATCCTATTTTACAAAAACTCCCCATAAGTAATTTCCTGCATCTGAAGAGAAACTCTTTCACGAAGAAGCCATTAGGGTGAGCTGAGTTATTCTTAATGTCCTCACCGCTCTTCTCTCGGGAGGAAGCGTGACGAGCCACGGGTCTCTGCTTGGATCGCCAAATGTCTTTTTCAATGCTGAGTAGTTGCCAAGGGTGGGAGAGTAGTTGGATTGGAGCATGGCAGCATTCAGGATGGGCGATGCTATGTAGGGGTGACCTTGGGAGGGGAGGAAAGAGATGCTGCCTAGGGAAGAATCGGATAAGAGGTGTAGAAGCCCACAGCTGCATAATGGGCAGAGAAAGATGTCCAGAAAGGGTCCTCTCTAACTTAATAAGGCTGTAAAAAGAGATGGTGGGAGATTTGTACTTTCAGACTTGCAAGATTATTTTAATTAAAGCAACAAAATATGATAAAAATAGCTCATCTGCAGAGGTTGGCTGCTGCCGGTTCAGGCAAACTGGTAGTTCCTGACTGGTCCCGCCCACCCGACCTGGCTCTATCCTGTCCTATATATCTCACTCTGGCTCGCTTACCCCGCAGCCCAGCTGTTTTACTCACCCGCTCTACTCACTGCGGCTGCCTGAGAAGGTGTGCTGGAAGCCACGCGCATGAAATAGCCATATGTTTGAAGCTGCGTGCAAGCGAAGCAAATGTGCGTGCACGCTCACATTTTTGGTTCTGCACTAGGCGAACCAAATTAATTGTTAAATTATGTGCAGCCCACCTCTGCTCATCTGGTCTGTTTCCTGTCTTGTCTACCTGGTAATGCTGAACCTTTTTTCTACAACCTCTTCGGCCGAAGAGGTTGTAGAAAAAATGCTTTTAAAAGGCTCTGACAATCCCAGCTGAGTTGCACGATCATCAGAGGCTTTTTTTTTTACTTTTAAAAGCATTTTTTCGGCCAAAGCGGCTCAGCTGGGCATGGGGGGTGGGCAGGGATTTTTGCTACCGGTTCTCCAAACCATCCGCCGTCATCGCTACCGGATTGGGTGATCTGGTCCGAACCCGGAGCATTTCACCCCTACCCTGAGGACATAGATAAACCCCCCCAAGTGGCCTCAACAACTTTCTTAAAAGGATGCAAATGACTAGCTGTCTGCAAGGAGTATAAATCCTTCCATTCCCCACCATCCACTCAGAGCTGAAGAAGCTTCTTGGATGAGAAGTGAAACATTTTCAAAGAAAAAAAAAAGAAAGAAAAGTCCGGTTGCCTCCTGAAAAAAGCACTTTTGGGACAACCATGACGTGGATGACTGCACAGACATTACTACTAGCCAAAAGGAACATCTGCTCCAAATGTTATCTTAGTTGCTGACATGTGAAGCCATTTAATCCACATGTTTTTTTTTTAATATATTAAATACAGCAGTGTTTGCACCGTTTCTTAAACTGATTGTGGAGTTAATCCGCTTTTGAAGTTGACATCATATACCTAACTAACAAATTAAGGTTGGCTTAAAGAAGCTTTTTGCATTGTGCAAATGCAGATAAAGTGAACAGTATAAGCACGTTGCTTGAATACAGCCAGAATATCCCATGTAATGGCAAAAATAGCGGAAGCCTTTAATGTACAATCCCAATTCTTTCTTTCTCAACACAAATATGAATTCTGTGATTCTGTGCCAGAGATTAAAAACCACTTGATTGTACTCAGCAAAAGAATGTCTGGTTTGTGAAGGCCAGTGGAATTTAATTAATTATTAAAATAGTTGTTCTGCCTACCTTCTTTCTCATGGACATTTTTTACCCCCCCCCCCCTTTTTCTTTTTGCACAAATTATGCTTTTATTCTGGCCCTTACTCCTAAATGTTTAGCTGCTCTGTTTCTCTGATTTCGCAGCGCAGATGAATGCATAAACAATACAGGAGCAGAAAGGAACTGTTTTGAAAGAAAATATCCTCGTGTTTTTCACTTGCACTGTCGGATATTTTAAAAAGAAGGCCAACACCAGTGAAGGACTTTTGTCATGCTGGAAGAAATGCCCATCTAGGGTTCTGGGAAAAACACTGGAAACATGGTGGCTGATTGGAAAGATGGTTTAATGGTGGACAGGCAGTGGTGGGATCCTCCCGGTTTAACAACCGGTTCGGCGATTGCGCGATTTGCTGCGTGCGTGTGCGCAGTTTCAAGAAATCTTCACTTCCTGGTTTCTTTGGAATAACACAGCTGATTTCTGCGGCAATCTGCTATACTGCGCGAATCAGCTGAGAAGATAAAAATCGGAAAATAGCACAGGATGGGCCCATCTGAACGTCAGGGCGAACTGGTTCGCTCCCAGCTGATTTTCGGAGCTACCGGTTCGCCCGACAAGTCCAAACTGGTAGAATCCCACTCTTGTGGACAGGACCACGTGGTTTGAGATCCTGGGCAATCGAGCACATGGGTGAGAGAAAGAGAAATATTTATACCCTCTCTTGGGCTTTGAACTTGCTTCCTGTTCCCATGAAAGAAATGTATTCTGATTGGTTGTCAGACTCCCATGGGGCCATGCAGGGGTAACTTTGTAGGTTGTCTTGAGTCCCAGGCTTGGTTGAATCTTGCTGGGTGATGTAATGAAAGGGCTATGGGCAATTCCTATTATGGCCTAATGGCTTTGTCCTGGTTTGGATCTTGAGTGAGGGCTAATTCTATCATGTCCAGAGGGTGAAGGTCTTTTGTTTTGTAGATAAGCTGCCCCAGCCTTTTGTCTTGTAGATAGGTTGGCACCAGTCTTTCTGGGGCTATTAACAATCGTGGGGGGCTGCTTTCCAAGAGCATGTTTCTCCTTTTCTCATCCAGGGAGGTATAATATTCTGCCTTTTTAAATATTTTCTAGAATATTTCATTCTTCTAGGAGAGGGGTAGGTGCTGACTTCCTACAATCATAGCCAACTTTGTTCACCAAGGTTCATTGCAGAGAATGGGACAATTGACTCATGCTCCTTTCAAACAGAGAGAAAACATGCATTTGGATATTCCAGCATGCCTTTCCATGTCTCTGTCCTTTCTAAGAATTTATAGATCAGTCTAGTCTTCTTTCTTACTGGGGATCTGCTTACCAATAGCTTTGTAGGCCTCTATACCAATGTTGGAATTCAATTTTTTTTTGCTACTGATTCTGTGGGCGTGGCTTGGTGGGTGTGGTGAGGCTTGGTGGACATGGCAGGGGAAGGATATTGCAAAATCTCCATCCCCACCCCACTCCAGGGGAAGGATACTGCAAAATCTCCATTCCCATCCCACTCCAGGGGAAGGATACTGCAAAATCTCCATTCCCATCCCACTCCAGGGGAAGGATACTGCAAAACCTCCATTCCCATCCCACTCCAGGGGAAGGATACGGCAAAATCTCCATTCCCATCCCACTCCAGGGGAAGGATACTGCAAAATCTCCATTCCCACCCCACTCTGGGGCAGCCAGAAGTGGTATTTGCTGGTTCTCCGAACTACTCAAAATTTCCGCTACTGGTTCTTCAGAACCTGTCAGAACCTGCTGAATAGCACCCCTGCTCCATACTAGTCCCATGAAAAGGCCTTTGTAGGAGAAGCTGGCAAGCTGCCACTTTTTTCTCTCCCAACTCCCTGAAGTCTACTGTTTAGCAGAGTCCCTTCTGAAGTAAGCCAAGTTAGTAGGCCAAGTTATTATTTTTTTTTTTTCATCCTTCACAAAACCTCAAAGGCACATTCAGAGAGGGGAGGAACTCAGTACTTTGCTACGAACATCTCTCCAGAGAAGGGGCATGATAAACTCCTTGGCATTAGCCTGGATTCAAATGTCAATTCGGAAATGTCAAACTTGCCTTGAGAACACAAGTTCCGAGACTCCTGAAGGTCGCTGTTCTGTACTTCCATGTTTTGGGGAAATGAGCTTTGAAGTCTTCCATCAAGGCAGCTAAATGGATGTTCTGTTCCCATAATAATGGTGCATCTTTGCACATTGAACTGATAAATTGTTAAGGCTGCATGGGAACAAATTTTCATGCTATACATAATTGTGTTAGGCCTGTGTTTCTCTACGGGGATGGGCTTCAAAAATTTTAGCAAGGGGCTCTCGGCTCACTCGGTTGCTGGATGGGTTAGTGGCCTCATCGGCCTCCTGCATCACGATGGGGGGGGGCATTTTTGCCCTCCCCGGGCTCCAGAGGCTTTCCTTGAGCCTCCGGGATGGCAAAAACGGCCTCCCCAGGCTCCAAAGGCTCTTTCCAGAACTTCTGATAGACCCATTTTTCACCCTCCCTCAGCCTCTGCGCGCACCCTGCACTTACCTGCATCCAAAATGGGCCGGGTGGGGATTCCTGGGAGGGGCGGATTTCAAGAGAGGAATCAACCTGGAATCCTTACATTCCCACAAAGCAAGTCCCGCCCCACTTGAATTCTGTTAACTTTTATCTTGCGCCACTTTAGAGCTTACTGTTAGTTGACTAGATTTTTGGGTATAGGCAAGAGCAATAAATCATCTTAACTGGAACTAAATGTCTCGTCCTGATTCTTCGCGCCTGACAATTTCACTTGCAGGACAACAGTTGGGAGAATATTCTCTCGAGCTAAGCTCTCCTAAATATGGGCACTGATGTTAATTTGTGAATTATAGCAACATATTTAGCCAGGTCTGCTTTTGAAAGCAATGGAGGTGGGAACGTTAAGATACCAAGTAATGCCCTGGAAAGTGATATACAGTAACAGTAACAGAGTTGGAAGGGTCCTTGGAGGTCATCTAGTACCACCCCCTGCTCACACAGGAGACCTGTACTAGGGATTTGAACCTCCAAACTGTTGACCTTTCTTATCGACAAGCTCAGTGTCTTAGCCACTGAGCCACCTAGTCATATACATACATACATACATACATACATATATACATACATACATACATACATACATACATACATACATACATACATACATATATATATATATATATATATATATATATATATATATATATATATACACATACACACACATATGGTGTGGATTTCATCCTCTTAACAAATAAAGAAAAATGGATAGAATCTATGAATTGTGGATTTTAACTACACCCGCCCCACGGGAAGAGAGTATTTTTAAGCTGTTTATATTGAACAGCTTAATCTTAAGCATAATTTGCTATTTATCACTTTGCTTTTATTCCCTGGCCTTTTATTGTTGCTTATAATGGGTTCAGGATTTTCCAATTCTCCACTTAACCATTTTAACTGTTAGGGTAGAATATTTCTGTGAAAAGAACGCAGCCTGAAAAAGGACAATGGAAGGCGAGAGGTTTTGGATGGGTCAGAGAATTATTGGTAATGCATATTATTAAAATTGCACATTTCTTCCTGGAACGGAGTAGAAAAGCTTTTGGAATCTCTTTTGTGCGGAATTGCACATCTTCTCTTTTGAAACAGTACAGCACTCACTCACTCACCAGAAAATTGCCATATCACCGTTATCACGAGGCATTAAGGAAAAAAAATGTCTCTAATTGTATTATTAAAAGGTGGTGCTTATTGGTACAATAAATTGTAATGGCTTTTACGGGATTCTCCCTCCAGGATCCTACTGAAGCGTCTTGATAGCCAAGCGTTTGAAAAGAATGTCGACTCACAAAGAAAGCTTGAAATGGCACACGGGATGTGCAGAATGCTACTGGCGGTCTAGAATGTAATGACATTAACAAAATAGTAATTTGGGAGAAATTGGAAGTGGTGAGCAAGTGGCTTAAGGGTGTTTTGGGCTGTTTCAAGCAGCGTTGCTGAGGAGGAGAACAACCCTAAAGGATTGGATTTCTGCAGATGTTGAACGCAGATAATGTTTTGGTGTCGAAAATTAATCCAGCCATGCCTAGAGGACCGAGGAAAAAGGCAGGCAGGATCCACGTTTCTGAGATAGTTTCTTATGTCCTGTACAAATTAAATTGATGGTTTTGTCATGGGGGGGAAAAAGATACAAAGGCTTGATTGAGCCAGATGTGGTTCGAACCAGTTCATGCTGAGATGCCTTCTGATGGGCCAGAAGAAAGAGCTTCCACTGACATCAGTCGAGAGAAGAGGGCTTATAATACAGTGGCGGTTGGGGTGGGGCTGGTTGATCAGAGGTGGGTTTCAGCAGGTTTGACCAGTTCTGGAGAACCCGTAGCAGAAATTTTGTAGTAGTTTGGAGAACCGGTAAATAACACCTCTGACTGGCCCCATCTCCATCTATTCTCTGCCTCCCGACTCCCAGCTGATCGGGAGGAAATGGGGATTTTGCAATAACCTTCCCCTGAAGTGGGGAGGGAATGGAGATTTTATTTATTTTATTTATTTATTTTATTTATTAATTAAATTTTTATACCGCCCTTCTCCCGAAGGACTCGGGGCAAAACCACATATACCTATAAAATTTAAAAACAGTTTCAAATATATTAGAAATTTGGCCCTTATATTAAAAACTACAAACACCCGATTAAAATTCATTTTCTAAGCCAGCCCAGCCTGTTGAAACAATAGAGTCTTAAGGGCACGGCGAGAGGTACGTAGGTTGGGGATCGTGCGAATCTCCGGAGGCAATTCATTCCAGAGGGCAGGTGCCCCCACAGAGAAGGCTCTCCCCCTGGGTGTCGCCAGTCGACATTGTTTGACCGACGGCACCCTGAGGAGTCCCTCTCTGTGGGAGCGTATTTTACAGTATCCTTCCCCTGCCAGGCCCACCAAGCCACACCCACAGAACTGGTAGTAACAATTTTTGAAACCCACCACTGTGGTTGATAAATGAATAACAGATCTCCCCTCGCTCATCCCACTTCCTCTATCCAGATCTTTTAGCTACGGCTTTATGTAGTATTTTATATTTTAGTAGAATTTTATTTCATATAGTTTTAACTTTTTAATATTGTAAATACTAAATGTCTCTGCACCAGAGACAAATTCCTTGTGTGTCTAATCACACTTGGCCAAATAAAGTATTCTATAGCAATAGCACTTAGACTTACATACCGCTTCATAGTGCTTTTACAGCTTCTCTAAGCGGTTTACAGAATCAGCCTATGGCCCCCAACAATCCGGGTCCTCATTTTACCCACCTCGGAAGGATGGAAGGATGAGTCAACCTTGAGCTGGGGAGATTTGAACTGCCGAACTGCAGCTAGCAGTCAGCTGAAGTAGCCTGCAGTACTGCACTCTAACCACTGCTGTTCTATTCTATTCTATTCTATTCTATTCTATTCTATTCTATTCTATTCTATTCTATTCTATTCTATTCTATTCTATTCTATTCCATTCCATTCCATTCCATTCCATTCCACTCCACTCCACTCCACTCCACCCCACCCCACCCCACCCCACCCCATCCCACCCCACCCCACCCCATCCCATCCCATCTGTTTTCTACTTTTAATATTGTAAGCTGCTCAGAGTTACCCTATGGTAAGAAGGGCAGCCAATAAATTGAACGAACGAACAAACGTATGAACGCACGAACGAATGAATGAACGAACGAGTGAGCGAGCAAGCAAGCAAGCAAGCAAACAAGCAAACAAACAAACAATATAAATAGCTGGGCAAAACTATTTTATTCTTGCTAGTAAAATAAGGTGTGACTCACTGAACAACTGCCTTAGCAACAGAAAGTCTGATCCCAGTTGTGGTCATAGGGTGAGAGCTACCTGTAGTTCTCTTGCATCAGTCCATTGACCACTTGTTATATTTTGGAGGAAGAACTCTGTGATAACCTGCAGACGGTGCTCTGGGAGTTTTCCGTTTTGAAGACTACATTGGAAACAATACAGTTTTGTGCCAAAGAGGCAAAAAATAAAAAATTAATAATAGGTAAACAAAGCCTCGGCATGAATAATAAGCTCAAGGAATCACATGAACTTCAATGGTGTGCATCCATAATCATAAGATTAAGCAGCATACATCAAAAATGCCAAAAGTTTGCCCTGTAGTTGCCTTCTTAATGTGCATCTATTCCTTATTTCTCCGGCTACAATTTTGTAATGGGCTTTGTTCCTGGACTTTATTTCAGGGGGAGATAAATTTCCCCCTTTCTCCCCCGAAGATGTTTGTACAGTATTAGCATGTAAATAGCCCCCTTGGGGAAGTGAACACATAGAACTGGCCATGCGCGCATCAGAATTGGTCTGCTTTGATGTGAGCTTGGCGTCACACTGTACTGTGTAAGCCTGCGCCTTTCATGCTTTCAAATCTTGCCTGACCTCAGCAGACTGGAAGTATGATCTAGCTGTCTCTAGGGCCAGATCCATCTGCTACAGCCAACCTGGGTAGCCAAAGCTTCTACTATTCCTGACTGGCTGGGAGGCATCGGTGCCTTTTTATGCAGTTGCTGTTGAAGTATCAGACTAATTTCTTGCCTGCTCAACTCCTCCTCCTGCTGCTAAGTAAGTTTTCACGGGAGGCGATTATAGACTACCCTGGTCCCCTCCTTCCTCCAGGAATTAATGACTTCTTTAAATCTGTCATCCAGAGAAACTAGGCCGTGTTGCTATGTGCAACTAGAGGTTACAAAACGATTGATGTAAGTGCTTGTTATTCTGGATTAGCCAGAGCCTTC
This sequence comes from Pantherophis guttatus, assembly GCF_059756535.1. Classification (NCBI taxonomy): domain Eukaryota; kingdom Metazoa; phylum Chordata; class Lepidosauria; order Squamata; family Colubridae; genus Pantherophis; species Pantherophis guttatus. The sequence goes on along the minus strand of NC_142075.1, from coordinate 18,670,675 downwards.
TGTGACTGTTTTAGAGACTTAAGTTGAATCATTGCCAAATTTCCTTCTCTTTTCTTGTCTATGAAAGTATTTTATTTCTTTATTTTAAGTGGGTTTACTCAGCGGCTTCACCCAGAACAAGGATGTTTCCTAAAACACTCGACTGAGAAGGAAAAGAGATCTGAAAGAAAGAGTTATGAGTTCTAAAGTTGATCTAACAATGAGCTGGAACAAAATGGTTCGAGGCATGGACCAGCCTTGTCCTAAAGTCAGAGTCTGGGTGAAATTCAGTAAAATATCATTTCTTCTGTTGGTATGAGCAGCAGACTGGGACTTGATTAACAGCTCTAATGATTAACAGATTAACAGAGTTGGAAGGGACCTCAAAGGTCATCTAGCCCAACCTCCACCCCACTGAAGCAGGAGACTCTACACAATTTCTGACAAATGGCAGTCCAATCTTTTCTTGAAAGTCTCAAGTGATGAAGCTCCCACAACTTCCGAAGGCAACTTCTGTTCCATGGGTTGATTGTTCTCAAGGTCAGAAAGTTCCTCCTCATTTCTAGGTTGAATCTCTCCTTGTTCAGTTTCCATCCATTATTCCTTGTCTGGCCTTCAGGTGGAAAACAGCTTGACCCCCTCCTCTTTGTGGCAGCCCCTCAAATATTGGAAGACTGCTATCATGTCTCCCCTGGTCCTTCTCTTCACTAGACTAGCCATGCCCAGTTCATGTAACCATTCTTCATATGTTTTAGTCTCCAATCTCCTAATCATCCTGGTTGCTCTTCTCTGCACTCTTTCTAGAGTCTCAACATCTTTTTTATAGTGTGTTGACCAAAACTGGATGCAGGATTCTAGATGTGGCCGCACTAAGGCTTTATAGAGTGGTATTAGTACCTCACTTGATCTTGATTGTATCCCTCTATTAATGCAATTTAGGATTGCATTGGCTTTTTTGGCTGCCGCTGCACACTGCTGGCTCATATTTAGCTGGTTCTCCACTAAGACTCCAAGATCTCTCCTACAGTCACTGCTATTAAGCCTTGTTAATAAAGTGGAAAAGATTAAGGTAAAGGTTTCCCCTTTCCAGTTGTGTCTGACTCTAGAGGACAGCGCTCATCTCTGTTTCTTAGCTGAAGGAGACAGAGTTGTCCGAAAATGCTTCTGTGGTCATGTGGCCAGCACGACTATATGCCAAGGCGCACGGAACACTATTACCTTCCCAATGAAGTGGTACCTATTTATCTACTTGCATTTGCATACTTTCAAATTGCTAGGTGATCAGGAGCTGAGGCAAGGAACGGGTGCTCACACCATCACATGGCGCTCGGGTCTTGAACCCAGACTTTGTCAGCTTTCCTACTGACGAGCTCAGCATCTTGTAACTGTTGGGCCATCGTGCCCTCTAATAATGTAGACGTGTTGGCTTAAGAAACTGTCTATTGACAAGGGAAGGAATATTATAAGAGCAAAGTGCTGTCAGCCGTGCAACTCTGGTCTGCTTGTTTAGAAGAATTCACGCCAAAGAGACAGACGTTGCAATGACTGCGATGGAGTGCAGTACACACCAGCTTCACATTACAAATAAGTATGCACAGAACAGTTAAGTCTTTATTGAGTTGGCCAGGTGGAAAATTTGGCCTTCTTCTTGGCTGCACTGTGCAGAATCATTCACCTGGAAATTCAGAGGCTAAGGCAAAATAAAAAATAAAAAAAAATTGCAGGCACACGAAGAGATCTTGATTTCTTTCGATTACAGGTTTCCAGGATAATCCTACACTGATAGCCTTCCAGAACCTTCAAGAAGCCAGAAGAAATGATCCACTTGTGGGGCTGGGCAGGGCAGCTTGGAAGGTTGTGAGATTGTTGTTGTTGTTTTGCCCCTCGTTTCCAGGAGTCGCCCTTCCCCATAAACCTCTAACACATGTTAGTTGGCAGCTTGCGGTTTTTGTGTCACAGATGCTCTACGTTGTGTGCCAGGGAGCGCAGAGGTTTCCATGACATACAGCTGGTGCGTTTGAAATGCCTGCTTCTCATCTCCTAGCTACTGATGCTGCCAAAATTATATTTGCTGGCTTGAAAAATTAGGATTTCAGAGGCCCGGGATTTAATTTGTGCATGAAAAAAGAAAATCTTCCATCTTCCCGTTTTCTCCCTGCCGGCCTCATGCTCTTCGGCATACCTCTGTTCACCTCGCCTGCTGCTTTGGCAACAGCGATAAGGAGGTGAGCAGTGTTTCTTCCCCCACTATTTTCAGCCCGGAAGAGAATGTCGATCGAGCGACATTTCAGCCTCCCCGGTGTCAAGGAGGGGAAAGATTGGACAAGAAAGACCTTCCACCACTTCATTGGCAGTGCAGCCGCAGTGGGTAGGTGGAGGGTGCCTCCATTTCTAACATAAATATCCTGTCAGAAGTCCATGCTATAATTTGTTGTAAACTCCTGGCAGCTTGCAACAATAAAGCAATATTTAAACCAAGTCATCAACAAAACCAAGGCAATAATGAAATGTCTAGTTTAATGAAAAGAAGGATTAGGGGGTGACATGATAGAAGTGTTCCAATATCTAAGGGGGCCGCCACAGTGGTGAAATCCATTTTTTTCCTGGTTCTGTGGGGGTGGCGTGGCTTGGTGGGCGTGGTAGGGGAAGGACACTGCAAAATCTCCATTCCCACCTGACTTCAAGGGAAAGGATATTGCAAAATCTCCATTCCCACCCCCGCTCTGGGGCCAGCCAGAGGTGGTATTTGTCCGTTCTCTGAACTACTTAAAATTTCCATTACTGGCTCTCCGAACTGCTCAAAATTTCTGCTACCGGTTCTCCAGAACTTGTCAGAACCTGCTTGATTTCACCCCTGGGCCACCACAAAGAAGAGGAGGGCAACCAATTCCCCAAAGCACCTGAAGGCAGGAGAAGAAGCAACAGATGGACACTAATGAAGGAGAGAAGCAACCTAGAACTAAGGAGAAACTTCCTGAGCGTGAAGACAATTAATCAGTGGAATGGCTTGCCCTCAGAAGTTGTGGGAACTCCAACACTGGAGGTTTTTAAGAAGAGATTGGAAATTATACCTAGCCATGATTAGGAGATAGGCATTGATCCTTGATTTGTGATCCTTTGTTTCGTTTATACCCTCTGAATTTGAATTACCCCTTATTTTCTTTTGCAGAGTTATTCTGGGCTAGACTTACAGTAGCACCGGCATCCAGTAAATATGGCTGAGGCCAAATCACAAGTACAACCGATGTGTTTTGAGGTATGCTAAGCAGGGTACTGGTGGAGATATAATGCTAAGCAAGGTTATCGAAAATGGAAATATTTGGGGATTAGAATTAACACAGTTGAATTACACCTGCCATCAAATGGGAATATTTTAAGTCTTTGATCTGGCGGGCTCTGGGTGGAATCTAGTCTATGAAAATATATTTCATAATGACTTTGAGGTTATTATTTTTTTTTTTCATAATTCTGTATTAATTCAAATCCTCATCTGAGTATGTTCGCACTGAGTCAATACAGTACCATTCATTCAAAAGAGCTGTAAGAGAGAAGAGAAATTTTGGAAACTAGGCAGTGGAATACCTAGATTGAACAGCCCAGAAGTAGATGCAGCCAGAGATAAAGATCCAAGAGAGGAATATGGGAGGCAAGTCAAAAAAAGCATAGCAATTTGAAGTATTGAAGCGGTCAAGAGACGACGGATAGATGATTTCTCGTTGTTGTTGTTGTTCTGAATTGCTTTTCTTTTTTTCTCTCTTCTTTTAAAAAAGAAGAGTAGGTGACATGACTAGAAGTTAGGTAGGATAGAAAGAATATGTTTCTTAATAAAGGGTGACATGATTAAAAGCTAGAATAAGAGAGAGAAATAAGAGGAAGGGGAAATATTAGTGTATACACGTTTATATAATATAATAAAATAAATAAATAAAATAAATATAATAAAATAAAATAAAATTATTATATATATAATAAAAAACAAGAGAAAACATGGAATAATTGAATAATGACAGACTGCAACTTAATATAAACGTGTATTATTACTAGAAATATATAAATTGGTTGAATGTAATAACTATGATTAATTACTAGTTTTATTTGTATTAGAATGTATGACTCCCAGATGCCACACTGTTCACGCACATATAAAATAAAATAAAAAACCTGGGGGAGGAAAAAGAGAGAAGAGATTCTCTATCTGAGAGAATCCCATATTTAACAAAAATGCGAATAATTTTGAGGAATAAATCCTTAAAACAGGGAAGGACTCCATAGTATTTTGCTGGAACTCAGCATGGTCTCTGAATTATGAGGAGACAAGAGAAATATTTGAAAAAGACACAGGGTAATATTTTTCAATGTTTCTTTTTAATTTCCTCTCTTTATTATCAGAACAATAATCAATTACTAGTGTTTATCAATGTCAGTCATGCAATAGCTAGGTCTGACTACACAATTCTCAGCTACCCAGATATAACCAACATTCACTTGTGAGTTGAGCGTCCTTTTAATACTTCCTTTATGCATGGAATGTATATAATTACCATCTCAGTAAAGAAATGAGAATATAATCATGGTTTTCTCTGGAGGCTGTAGGGAGCAGAAACAAAGGGGCACATTCATAATTCAGTTATTTACCAAACAATAACAAAAAAAGAAACTTTTTTTATTTAAAAAACAGTCTCAGTGGCAGCCATTGAAAGGGTGCCCACGTAATCAGAACAAGTAACACCATTGTGGAATTGCTATGACGGTAATGCCAAAAATGCATTCTCACTTAGGTGTCCACCACGACTGTTACCAAACCTAGCAGGCTGAAATTTGTGATTTAAAGTCGCTGCTTAATGGGGCTCTGTTTTTAATGGTAATTTTGAAGGACAATGCAACCCGCTCAACCTGCACCAAAAGGTTGCAAGTTTGTAGCATTCTTTTGTTCGAGATTTCAGCGTCTTTTCTATTTGCCCTTTTACCCAAGTGGCATTCCATGACTTCTGAGCATTTCATTCCCCATTAAACTTGACTGGGATTCCATCTCTCTTTTGTGTGTGGATGTACGTATACACCAAGTTTATGCATGCAGGGCATTATTTGGGCTTCCTAAATATCCATGCCAGCGTAGTGCCCAAGACTGACTGCCTGTGCCAGAAGTCAGAAGATGCCAATGGTAATTAGTAAACGGCAAAAGCTTAGCAAATGGAGTGAATGAAAAACAGAGCCTGCATAAATCAGGATTTCAGATGAAGAACAGAGCTAGATTTCAAGAGGCGAGATAACCCGAGTGTCAGGAACAAGAATTTACGATGGTTGAATTCTAACAATGTGATGGAGTCCTTGAGATTTATTTATAACCTGTGTTTCTCCCATCTCTGCTTTGTTCCCAATTGTTCTTCTGGAGCCATTTTAATAAGTCTGATTCTTCATCTTTTTTTTTTCACCCATCCCTTTCCTTTCTTGGAAAGTGGAATAGAATAAAGTAACAGAGTTGGAAGGGACCTTGGAGGTCTTCTAGTCCAACCCCCTGCTTAGGCAGGAAACCCTACACCACTTCAGACAAATGGTTATCCAACATCTTCTTAAAAACTTCCAGTGTTGGAGCATTCACAACTTCTGGAGGCAAGTCGTTCCACTGATTAATTGTTCTAACTATCAGGAAATTTCTCCTTAATTCTAGGTTGCTTCTCTCTTTGATTAGCTTCCACCCATTGCTTCTTGTCCTGTCTTCTTTGGAGAATAGCTTGACTTCCCTCTTCTTTGTGGCAACCCCTGAGATATTGGAACACTGCTATCAATGTGTCTCCTACTCCCCTATCATATCTCATCTAGATCCCTTAGGAGGCCCAAGGTTTATCCTTTGCTTGTCAACTTAGATTCATCTTCATTTTTGGTGTTGATTTTGGTGTTCTCTCAGAAAATGACTATCGCTGAGGAAGTTGGCAAGGTTAAAGTCTGGTTGACTTTGCAAACATAATTGGCTTAATAGCAACTGGTTTCCAAACAAGCAAATGAGTAAGATTGTTCTCTAGAGCCCCTGCCCCCAAGAGTTCTCTCGACCATTTTCCTTGGCAGATGGGAGCCATCTTCCAATAAAGCATGAAACGCCTTCTTAATTTAAGGCTTTTATCAGAGGGAGAAAATGTACACCAGCAATTACAAATTGGCAAATTGACTTTTGCAGTTGTTCCACAACCTACCGAAGCAGGTTATTCATTAGCTATCATTTGGCTTTGCTTCCTTGGGATTCTGGCCATATTTTTTGATAAACTGGCCTCTGTGTGCAATTTTTAAAAGCTGCAGACTTCCTTGGAGTATTTCCAGTGCTCTTGACTAAAAATTAAGCTTTTTGCTGGAACCTACCCTTTGCAATATTCTCAAAGTTGGAGATCTTTGCTGCTTCTTAACCCAAGTTTTCCTTACCCAGAAATGGTTTGGCAGTGTGAATCTTCGTGGCTTTTGTTGCACACTTGTTCTGCCTCATCTGCCCTGCGTATTTCGAGAAAGAGGACCATAGTAGATTGAACATTAGAAAACATGTGGATTCTTGGATTAGTTTGGAAAAGGAAGGGTTGGGAGCAAGGGTGGATAAAAATCAATGATTTTTTTAAAAAAATCAAAAAAATCAGATTTTTTTTATTTAAATCCGATTTTTTTGATTTAAATCGGATTTTTTTTTATTTTTATCGAATTTATTTTAATAAAAAACTTTTGGGGTAAAAATCTATCGTAAGATAGTTTTCTATTTAAGATACATAAATAATCTAGTTTATTCAGCATGAAATGGAGCTTAGTTATGTAGCATGAGGCTGTATATTCTGCAATACTGGGACTATCGGTGAGTCAACAGTGGGTCAAAGGAGTAGCAGAGATGACAGTTGCTCTTTAAAAAATTATGATTTAAATCGAGTTGATTTAAATCAAGCCTTTTTACTAGTGATTTAAATCATGATTTAAATTGTGATTTAAATCAACTCGATTTAAATCAAATCCACCCTGGTTGGGAGTCACAGAAATTGGCCATCTGTGTGCTAGGAAACCCTTCTAAACAATCCTCAATCCTTTAAAATATAACTTGGGAGTATTAAGAGTAATTCCTAATTCCCAAGAACATATCATGTTAGTCAACGTGACTGATTACATTATATAAAGTTGTATTAGGTAATTGGGTGATTCTGGTAGAGTTCAATCAAAATTTATTCATGGTTCAAGACCAAACGCCTAAGAGTTTTAATAATAATAATAATAATATTGACGTTGTGGTCAACCAGCAGCCCGCGGATCTAGCAGCGGAGTCGGACAGTGAGGAGTCTGGGGAGGAACATGGGCCAGTCCTGGAGACTGGGGAAGGCAAGGATGAGGGCTCTGCGTCAGAGGCAGAGATGGAGCCAGGGCCATCTGGGAGTGATGTGATGTGGGTTTTGATTGGTCGGTTGATTGGTCAGTTGCTGCCACCATCTTGCTTTTTATTTATTTTTTTATCCCTCCCTCTCAACATGGACCTCTACTATGCGGGTAAGTCTTGTAAAACAAAAACAAAAAAAACTTTGCAAACTTTCCCACTGGGTGAAATGTTGGAGAGATTTCTTTTTAAGCATGAACACATCAAGCCATCAAAGGATGGTGTTGGTACTAGCTGTTGGATCTTGTATAGTTGTCTTCCAAAAAACAAAGGCTGATCGTTTCCCAAGGAATGGCTCTCGGCCATCTTGTTTCAAGGAAATTTTTCCATGGCTTTCTAAAGGAGTTTAAAATCCACATTGTGTTTTTGTTTGCTGGCAGGGGACATATAGAGAAGAGAGAAAAGACAAAGTGGATTTGCTTAACAGCTTAAGCTGTCTAAAATGTGCCTCCCCAAGTGCCCATCCTCGGGAAGAAAAAAATCATTTAAAGAACAAGATTCGTAATTCTTCAGGGTCAGTTTATCATCAGACGTTTGTATACTTCCCTTAAAGCGATTTAGTAATTATTGGAAGCTATGACAGAAAGTTTTAGGAATCTGATTAAGATGGCAAAGGTTTCCATCTTCTCATGCATTGCCCTAAATCGTAGTCTGATCCGCCAACTCTTTTGCATTGTGCTTGTCCCATGAGGCTGCTGCTGATGAAGTATCTCACAAATAATCCTCTCTTTCTTTATTTTGCTCGTTCATTCTACATATCCAGCCTACATTAAAAAAAAAAAACAGCCAACTTTCAGCTACTGAAGGATATATGCAGAGATTGGATCCACCATTATGCAGAGTTTGATTAATGGTGGTTTTTTAACAAACTTTAATTAACTTGATTTCACCCCACGTGCAAACCCCAAGGGTTCTCAAATTGAGTTGTCATCTCAAGGAGGGTTATGAGGAAGTTGGAGAGGGGAGTATACATTCTCCTGATGTGTCTGGACATGGCTGGATATTTTTGTTTTGTTTTGAGAAGTTGGCTGCTGTAGTCCACCAGCAGCCTGCGGACTTGGCAATGGAGTCGGACAATGAGGAGGCTGGGGAGGACAATGGGCCAGTCCTGGAGTCTGGGGAAGGCCCAGACAAGGGCACTGCATCAGAGGCAGAGATGGGGCCAGGGCCATCTGGGAGCGATGCACAGACTCCGGAGCCTCCAGAGGCGGACAGCCGAGAGGCAGAGGAATAGGAGGAGCCTGTTCTTAGTGCACACATGCACAGAGCTTCCAGAAGGCAAGAGCAGCTAAAGCAAAAAGGACAACTCAGGAGTAAGGCCAGAAGATGATTGGCCACTCCCATAAGGCTTAAAAGAGCAGCAACGAGCCGCTGGGTTCTTTGTAGACAAGCAACATTGATTCCCATGCTTCTTGTCAGCATATCTTGAACTTTGGGGGTTTTTGCCAAGAAAAGCCTTTGGCAGGTTGCCAAAGACATCAAAGGTTGGTGATAAGGCCACGAACTGATTATTAAGAATTTTGTTTTGGACTAAGCTGAGAATGAATTACTTCTCAGCTGTTTTAATAAAATAAGTTTGTTGAGGACTGAATTGTGTTTGGTAATCACTACTTGGGCCTTGGTCACAACATTGGCATTGGACCACAATATGGAAATGATCCAAGCAGTAGAACTCTGATTGTTGTCATACACAAAGGATCAGGACCATATGTAAAGTTGTATGTTAAGAAGATTTATTGCACAAACCTACACGCAAGATTCTATTCAACTAAAGGTCAATACTAAATTGATGCCAGGTTAGGGTCAACGGAAATCAGGAGGATTTAGACTGTTTGTGGGAATTTATTAACCCGAAGCTGATGACTCGCTTAACTCCACCTTCCAGCTCTGCTTGCCCTTCTCCTACAATATGTATTCAAGGAACATTTGCTTAGCTTCATCCTTTGCTTCCTACAGGCTCAGGTCTTCCAGGGAAGATCACACTGGCTCTTATTCGTGGATTTATGTGCTCACACCAAGTAACCAACTACATGCCTGTTTGGCCAAGACCAGGGGTCTGCAACCTTAAGCAGTCAAAGATCCATTGGACCCATTTCTCACAGAAAAGAAAACACTGGGAGCCACAAAACCTCGGTGGGTGTGGCCAACTCGACGTCACTCACTTTCACCAGTCACATGACCCCCCCCCCCTTAGCCATGCCTACCCAGCTGGTCATTAGGGCAGAGAACCAGTTGTTAAAAAACAATGGGAACCACAAAACCCTTTTGACATCTCTCTCTCTCTCCCTCCCTCTCTCTCTTCCCCCTCTCTCTGTATCTCTCTATGTCTCTCTCTCTCTCCCCCTCTTTCTGTATCTCTCTGTCTCTGCCCCAGCCGCTTCTCCATCCCCCGCTGTCACCTTCTCAGGCCAGGCGAGGAGTGACTGGGAGGGGAGAGTGAGGGGTGGGGCCAGCCAGCGATGGGATCATCCAATAGGGAGCCACAGCAGAGGGCCCAAAGAGCCACATGCAGCTCCAGAGCCACAGGTTGCAGACATTCGGCTTAGACACATCAATATTTGGATTGTCCAAGCAGAACAGGGACATTGAACAGGTAGTTATTTGGGAGTGGGGGAGAGGGAGGGGAATAGCATAAATTCACTAATCGTTTTAGAGGGTCCCAGTACCACAAAGTTTGAGAATCCTGGTGCTAACTCATAAATCATAGCTGATAAATCACAGTGTCTTGGTTCCCATGACCCTATTTGCCAAAACCTATTTGGTTTTTGCTTTATGTGCTATATACACCCAGCCATTCAAGTTACACACATAGCAGTAAGCCATCAGCTATGGTTTACAAGCCATAATGGTTGAATTCACCCAGCATGACAAGTTGAGCCCACAGCAATTACATTATGGCTCAGCATAAAAGTATAGGCACAATAATAACTGCTCAAGCGATGCTGTGTTCATTTAGTCCAGGAGCCTACGAGAGGAAATGCTCCTGCTACAAACAAGATTACACCAAGTCGGGGACATACTATTTCCCTTATAACTGTTCCAAAATATCATCTTGGAAATTGACTTCCTCATAGGAATAAGGCAGTAAATATCTGGGGTTGGCATTAGCCTGATTTCCCACTAGCAACCGGATCTGGAACTATAAGGGAAATAATTCAGTATATCTGGAAGGCTCTCCTAAGCCTTCTATGTGCAACTGTTAAAACTCTTCTTCCAAATTTTGTATCCTTGGATAAGTTTTAATGTAAGAGTTATTGGATTTTTTGGGGGGGCGCAGGGGACTTTTAATGACCCCGTAATCCCTTGCATCGGGGTGGAGTCAGGGCAACTGAATGGAGCTGAATGTTTACTGGCCAGATGCCCTCCCTGGTCGCCAATGCAGAGTTTGCAGCTCATTGTGCCCAGAGAGAGAAATATCTGTCACTACCTAGGATCGAACTCACAGCCTCCTGATTGCGAGACGAGAGCTTCACCTCTAGACCACTGCACCACTCATAAGAGTTATTGAATACATGGGATTATTTTTGCACTCGTGTCAGAACGACCGGAGTGCTTTCCGGTTGAAAGGATTAGCCAGTGACATCACTGTTGCCTGGGAGACATCCAGTTGGGAGCTCCTTTCATGTCTCTGGCAGGAGCTGGAGCGAAGGACAGGAGCTCAACTCCACCCCATGGCAGCACTCAGGTCTCAAACTTAAACTTGCTAGCCTCCATCCCAGCATCTTAACCACATGAGCTGCTATGCTCCTTTAATGCATGGGATGCAATAGCCTTAACTACCTTTCATTAAGCATTAGTTTGATTTTCACTGAAATTTAATACTTGCCTTGTTGTCACCAACCTGAAGTATGAGCTCCTGGCAGACCACTCAAAAGTGAAGTGTGGTCCTTGGTGAGAAAACATTTACATCACCTCCCTCTTACAAAAGCATCAGCTCCAACTCATATTAGTTTTTTCTGTACCAGATGGAAACAAGAAGCATTGAGTATTGCATGGACATTTTTTTTTGTCCACTTTCCAAAATTTTTCAGATGTTTCTTCTCAACATGTGCAAAGCTCTGGAATGCGTAGGATGTGTTCAAGGCTTTGCATGCATTTCAACCCTTCTCATGGACTCTATACTTGTACATTCCTGTTCTTGTAGACATTGGTCTTATGCAGTAGGCTATAAGCAGGCAAATAGATATTGATTCAATCTCAGAGGTAAAAAGGTAAATTTGCCCAGCGGTGTCTGTCTTTAGGGGATGGTGCTCATCTCCATTTCTTAGCCGAGGGAGCCAGCATTGTCCGAAGACACTTCTATGACCATGTGGCCAGCATGACTATGGAGATTTTCAGTCATCCAGGTCATGGTTGTCCCAAAGGTGCTTTTTCAAGAGGCTACTGAACTTTCTGCTTTTTTTTGGAAGACATTTTGCTTCTCATCCAAGAAGTGAAGAGCTGAAGAACCTTCTTGGATGAGAAGTAAAATGCCTTCAAAGAAAAACCAGAAAGTCCAGTTGCCTCTTGGAAAAGCGCCTTTGTGTGGCCAGCCTGACTATATGCCAAGGCGCACAGAACACTGTTACCTTCCCGCCAAAGTGGTACCTATTTATCTACTTGCATTTGCATGCTTTCAAATTGGGCAGGTTTCAGTCTACCTATTCAATCTATCCAGTCAATCTACCAGTTATTACAAGATGACTAGGTGGCTCAGCTTGACTAGGTGGCTCAAGTGGCTAAGACACTGAGCTTGTCGATCAGAAAGATCGGCAGTTCGGCGGTTTGAATCCCTAGTACAGGTCTCCTGCGTGAACAGGGGGTTGGACTAGATGACCTCCAAGGTCCCTTCCAACTCTGTTACTGTTATCCAACAAGTGATGGTCCCACTTGAGTTTCCAAACTGTGGTCCCCCAGTGCCCTTACCTAATTTGAAAAGTTCCTTGAAGTTTAGAGCAGCTGAGATTTCATCGGTCTCTGTTCTTATCCTTCAACAGAGAGAAGCTGATTCAGAAAAGCATTTTCTGGCCTTGCTCTACTCCTCCCAAAACATTTAAAAAAGCCATTAATTTACCCTGACAATGTATATATATACAACTCTGTACTTTTCTTCAATGTGTAGTTTTAAAGAGTATCCAAGTAGCCCTTCATTTTTCTAAATTATAACTTTTTTTCCTTTAGTTTCTTTTGGGAGCTTGCGTCATCTGTGTTCATTTTGTTTTTATTTTATTTTAAATTTATTTAATAAATAAATCTGAATGTTTGTTAAATATATGGATGTGGTCTGGAGTATATTAAGCAAAATAGTCATTAAGTTGCCATATTTAATGAGATGTGGTAGCTGTTTGACATGACGTGGGGCAGAAATGATGGGGAAAAGCTGTTGGTGGCCTCCTTAATGTTAAACAGCAGTGCTGTTTTTCTGTGAACCTATCTGTGCAAACTTTGTGTACAGTTTTGAGAAATCTACCCATGAAAGAGTTTCCTATTAAAAAACAAAACAAAACACATGAGAAATGCAGGATTTGTGGCTTATAGAAAGTTTTTAAGGATTCTGAAATACTCACAATGAAGGAATGTGTCAGGAATATATCTATATCTATATATCTATATCTATATCTATATCTATATCTATATCTATATCTATATCTATATCTATATCTATATCTATCCGTCTATCTATCTATCTATCTATCTATCTATCTATCTATCTATCTATCTATCTATCTATCTATCTATAAACACACATAAAAGAAAAACACACATAAACCCTACGAAGAAGTAAGAAAATTGATACTGTACCTTTACAGGGAGGATACATAAGATATGGGTGTGGCCTACTGATGAAAGCAAATGAGCTAGAAATGGATCTATTTAGGTCTCCCACCTAGCAGTAAGAGCTTGCTAGCTGTTAGAAAAGAAAAAAGCCCAGAATCGAGTGGATGTGATTCTACTGAGCTGGAGCTACAAAAAACCTTGGTTACGTAGGGAAAACCTGGCTAGAAGAAACACACACACACACACACACACACACACACACACACACACACACACACACACACACACAAATTTGGGTTGTGATCATCTCATACCAAACCTCTATATATTTAAAAAAAAAAAAGGATTTCATATAATGACTTTAGATTAGGAGCTGCCCAGAGTTGATGATAAGATGGACACTTATAAATAAAAATTTATATATTTATATGTATTTATTCAACCTATTAAGTAAATAAAATAAAAGCATTCTGCTATTGTCCCTCAAGAATGCTAATATAGCCTTGTGAGGCATGCATGCTTTCACAAATTTGGGGCCATAACCATCTTGCAATCGTTCTGCGATAAATTACATAAAAACTAATTTTTATTTCTCCGCCTTGCTCTTTTCTTGCTTGTTGTTTCCAATCTCAGTGGTGTTTTTGAGCTTGCTTTCTCGTTGGGAGTGTCAGAGAAGGCTGGTTTTGATATCTCTGGTAGGTTTTCCATCATTCTGAAGACTTCTTGGCTGCCCACAAATCTTAATAGGAACAACTCTGTCTCTGGAGTTCATTCCTAGGAACCTCTCTTGGGATTAGAGTCCTGCAGACTCTAGAGATTTGATTATTAAAAAAAAGATGGGAAGATTTTTTTTCCCAGACGGTGCAAAAACTCCACATACAACCAGTGGTGAAATCCTCCACTGGTCGCTACCGGTTTGCTGCCCTCGTATTTTTTTTTTCTTTTTAAAACATTTTTTTACTATCGATTTAGCGAACCGGTAGCATTTTTTACTACCAGTTCGGGTGAACCAGCCTGAACCGGTAGCATTTCACCCCTTCATACAACCCATGAGCATCTTATCAAATTTTCTTCCATTTTGAAAGAAAGTTCAAAACCGAATTCTCTTTCATCTGATGATTGAATGAAAGTTGGTAAAAAGAAACGGAAAGAAAAGAGCCAGAGAAAGTTTTGCATGTCACTTATTTCTCTCTGCTGGATCTTGCGACTGGATTCTATTTACACCTTCGGCATTAAGAGCCCTGTCTTATCTTTTTGGCACATGCAATCTCATCTAATAATCTGATTTGAATGTTTACCGCTCAGGCTTACTGAGCCCCCGAATAAAAACATCTTGTTTTTGTTAGCAACACCATGTTCGTTCTTAAAACCTTCATCATCTTGGTCCCAACGAGATCCATCATGCAAAGACAGATATTACCTGAGATTTATGATGTGGCCCTGTTTAAAAAAAAGAAAGATGATAGAACATTTGCCAGCTCAGTAGGACTATTTCACATTTTAACACTAAAATAAAAGCTCAGAACAGCATATGGAAAAGGTTATAGACAGGAAATTCTCTTTTCTTTTTCTCTCCAGTACCTTTTAAGGTAGGAAGCAATGAAATTACCTCCCTGACTCCTGCCCCAAAGAAAGATTGAGTGAAAAGTAAGCTAACTTATGTCGGTAGCACTTCTTCACCTAGTTACCATTAGCTAAACATGAAAACTCTATATTTTGGAGTCAATGGGATGTTAGTAGCAAGAGAGGAGTCTATGACAATTTGCTGTGGCCAACTCACCGCCATCAACTCACCATGGTCAACTCAACATGGCTAACTTGCTGCAGCATAACAGGTAAAGGTAAAGGTTAAGGTTCCCCTGGCGCATATGTGCTAGTCATTCCCGACTCTAGGGGGTGGTGCTCATCTCCGTTTCAAAGCCGCAGAGCCATCACTGTCCAAAGACATCTCTGTGGTCATGTGGCTGGCATGACTAAACACCAAAGGCACATGGAACGCCGTTACCTTCCCACCAAAGGTGGTCCCTATTTTTCTACTTGCATTTTTTACCTGCTTTTGAACTGGTAGGTTGGCAGAAGCTGGGACAAGTAAACGGAAGCTGACCCTGTTACGCGGCACTAGGGATTCAAACCGCTGAACTGCCAACCTTTCGGTCCACAAGCTCAGCATCTTAGCCCCTGAGCCACTGCATCCCTTTTAGGACAAGAGTTACACTAATATTAAAAAAAATGGTGAATTAGAATCATTAAAGAAAAGGTACAAAAGGAGGGACAGAAGGAAGTGTGAATGCAAAAATTAAAATATTTTTTTTATTTATTTTAAAGAATTAAATTGAATTGTTAAATTGTCCCATGGCGAGTTGTCCCACAGCAAGTAAGCCATGATGAGTTGGCTGCAGTGAGTTCACTATGACCGATTGTCCCATTCTGGCAAGACAGCAAGTTCCTTATCAGTTCTTTCATCACTTTCTCCTCCTTCTATAGCTAAGAATGAACCAATATTAGTAGTCAACATATAAGGAGTCCTTGGCGCTGCCTAAGTTTGGTTATTTTCTTGCAGACATTTCATTACCCAACTAGGTAACATCATCAAGACTAGAAGGGAGTGGGGATTACTCTCTGTTTATAACAGTCATGCTTTTCCTCCCATTTGTGAAGCGGCCAACAATGACACCTCTTTATCGCTGGAATTCATTCACGCCAGAATCCTCTGCTAGTATATCTCACACACTGCCCCAAAAGTCCATAGTAGTTATTTCAAAACTGGGATGGAGAACATCATCCAGGACATTTTGGAATTACAAGATTTCACTAACATAACACTTTTCTCATGGTGAGGGGCAGAGGACAAACTCAATAGCACACAATTCTTCCCTGTGCAGTGCCATCTTCTAGAACCGTGATGGCAAACATATGGCACGCGTGGCAGAAGTGGCACACAGAGCCTTCTCTGTGGGGACGTGTCCTGTTGCCAGCTGCTCTTCTGGTTTTTGGTGTGCACATGTGTGCTGGCCAGCTGGTCTTCGCAGGTGCCAGAACTCTGGAAAATAGCCAGAAAACGTCCCCAAAAAATGGCCAACAAACACCCAGAAAACACCCAGAAAATTGGCTTGAAAACAGCCCCCCAAATGGCCTGAAAACGGGCCAAAAAAGGGCCAAAAAAAAGGCATGCATGCGCCGGCCAGCTGATCTTCGGGTTTCTGGTGCTCCAGCACGAGGGCATGCACACGCATTCTGGTTTGGGCACTCGGTGCTGAAAAGGTTCACCATCATTGTTCTAGAATTTGCCAGCAAAATCAGTTTTCAGTTCAGTTCCAAATCAGTTGCCTCTTTTTCTGTAATGATAGGGCTGGCCATGCATATGGGAAAATACTATAACCCTTGATTCATCTGCATTTGTTCTTGGAGAGCTGGTAATTTTAAAATTCAGATAATTCCCTTTTTTTTTAAATTTGATTTATATGCCGCCCTTCTCCGGAGACTCAGGGCGGCTTACAATGCACTAAAATAGCCTTCATCCTTTTGTAAATTTATACAAAGTCAGCTTATTGCCCCCACAACTGGGTCCTCAATTTACCTACCTTAGAAAGGATGGAAGGCTGAGTCAACTTTGAGCCTTGGCGAGATTCGAACCTGCAGTAATTGCAGGCATCTGGTCTTAATAACCAGCTTAATACAGGGTGCCTTAGACCACTGTACTACCAAGGCTCTTACACCCTCCCCACTCCCTCGAGTAGATGTTGCCACTCAGTGTTTTTTTTTTGGGACTTGTATTTTAACACAGTGCGGCTTAAGCAGCTTGGAGCCCTTTCAGTATTAACCTGGGCTTGTCTACTTTGGCGAAAGCAATCTGACCAAATTATTTGCACAGCAGAAAAGATGGGAAACAACAGCAGTTGGCTTAGAAGGCCCTGTCCACCCAGCCGTTATAGGAATGGATGCTTTCAGCTGGCGCTCAGCTACTTCCTAGCCAATTTCTCACTCTTGTCCTTGGGTTGCGCAAAAAAAAATAAAAAAAATTACTACTTTTAGAAGACACAAATGTTAATCTGCAAAAACCCAATTCATCGTTTCACTCGAGAGAGGCTATTATACAGTTGCAGGGACAGTTTGTCAAGCAACGGTAGACAAATGGGCCTCGACTCGGTGGGAATAAAAGCAGAAAGGGCCAACTTCAGATTTTTCTCAGTCGCTGGCTGCCTTTTCGATTTGCTTTGCTCTGTTTTGAAGAGGGTTGTTTGTTCAGGGTGATGGGGCAGGGATTTCGATTACTTATATGGCTGGTTGCACTATCAGCCAGATGGGTTAGACGGGATTTGGAATTTTTAATCCACCCATCGAGTCTTTCCTCCTGGGATAAGGTAGGGGTTAAAAGATAGCAGTTCGAAAACACATAAAAAATGCAAGTAGAAAAATAGGGACCACCTTTGGTGGGAAGGTAACAGCGTTCCGTGTGCCTTTGGCATTGAGTCATGCCGGCCACATGACGACGGAGACGTCTTCGGACAGCACTGGCTCTTTGGCTTTGAAACGGAGATGAGCACCGCCCCCTACAGTCGGGAACAACTAGCACATATATGCGAGGGGAACCTTTACCTTTTAAAAGATGTAAGCTGTTCCAAATAAAGCTGCCTGTTGTAACTGAAATGTGGAAGAAGAAAATCAAAGTGCTCATTGTTGTTTTCGGTAAACACTTCTGAGTAAATGGTGGAAGATGTATTATTAATTTATTTTATTCATATCCTGCTTTTATTATTTTGATATGTAACTCAAAGCAGCAAACATACCTAATTATCCCCACAATAACAACCCTGTGAGGTAAATTAGGCCAAGAGAGAATGACTGACCCAAAGTCACCCAGCTGGCTTTCATGCCTAAGGCAGGACTAGAACTCACAGTCGCCTGGTGAATGGCCCAATGTCATCCAACTAGCTTTCTTTTTTTTCTCTTTATTGGAATTAATTTTATTAAATATACGATTTAAAAACATTAGACTTGGTGCGACTTGTCTGGTACATACTTTTCTAGCACTTTTTCTTTCGTGTATATTACAATATAATATCATGCATATTCCATATATGCATATTCCAATGTACTTTTTGTACATTCAAT
This sequence comes from Pantherophis guttatus, assembly GCF_059756535.1. Taxonomy (NCBI): domain Eukaryota; kingdom Metazoa; phylum Chordata; class Lepidosauria; order Squamata; family Colubridae; genus Pantherophis; species Pantherophis guttatus. The sequence goes on along the minus strand of NC_142075.1, from coordinate 18,652,437 downwards.
CACACTTCAGTTACATACATATTCGTACCTATTCAAATCCAATTTATTCCTATCTGATATTTCTTAGTTTTATTTTATTTATCCAGCCAGCTTTCACATGTAAGGTGGGTCTAGAACTCACAGTCACCTGGTGAATAGCCCAAGGTCACCCAGCCAGCTTTCACGTGTAAGGTGGATCTAGAACTCACAATCACCTGGTGAATGGTCCAAAGTTATCCAGCTGGCTTTCATGTGTAAGGTGGGTCTAGAACTCACAGTCGCCTGGTGAATGGTCCAAAGTCATCCAGCTGGCTTTCAGGTGTAAGGTGGGTCTAGAACTCACAGTCGCCTGGTGAAGGGTCCAACGTCACCCAGCCAGCTTTTATGTGTAAGGCAGAATTAGAATTCACCGTCTCCGGTTTTCTAGCTTAGTGCCTTAATCATCCTGAGTGATGCAGACCTTGGGGTACAAAATCAGTAGCATTCGTCTTTTGAAAAGATTCTGAGGCAGGAACAGTGGCACGAGAGTAAAGTTTTGCTTTCCAAGTGCTAGCAAAGGTAAAATCTGCAAAACAGTGATTTGGTTGATTATACCCACAAAGCCTAACCTGTAGCATGAGTCAATAAATAGCTAGCAGCTTGCGATAATATTTAGTTTACACTGAGAGGCGGGAAAGAGATCTGATTGTTCTCTTTGCTTCACTTCTTTCTCCTTTTTTCTATGCAGTTCTCCTTTTTTTTTTTTTTTTTTTTTTTATGAAGACCTTGCCTTGAACACAGGAAGGTGCTTTGCATTTAACCGGCAATTGGAGGTAATGAAAAGCGTGCTTGCAAACAAAGAGTGCTCCTTGGCACCGTCTTTTGTATTTGGCAAGCGTTTGGATCTCTGCCTTAGTGGCACCTCCGGCTAGGTTCTCTACTGTTTTATCTTCTTGCAGGCAGCTGGATTGCAGGGAGTGGGGGTGGGTGGGTGGGGGAAACCACTGCAAGAAAGCTCAGCCAGATGTGAGAAGGACAACATTCAGGGGGATGAGAGCGAGCCAATGAGTTCTTTGTATCGCAAATGTCTGTGGAGATTCTCATCCAGGTCATGGTTGTCCCAAAGGTGCTAAGTCCAGTTGCTTCTGGAAAAAGTACCTTTGGAACGATCCTTCTATCCAGGGGTGGGCTGCTGTGGGGTTCGCACGGGTTCGGGAGAACCTCTAGCTAAGATTCTGTGCAGTTCGGAGAACCCCCGAATCCCACTCCTGGCTGGCCCCGCCCTCCTGCCCCTCCCCTCCCAGGAGTCCCCACACGGCCCATTTTGGATGCAGGTAAGTGCAGGGCATATATGGAGGCTCAGGGAGGGGGAAAAATGGGCCTACTGGAAGTTTAAGAAGGCTGGAAATGAGCCCATTTCCGGCCTCCAGAGGGCCTCTGGAGCCTAGGGAGGCTGTTTTCGCCCTCCCGGAGACTCTAGGAAAGCCTCCGGAGCCCAGGGAGGGGAAAATGCCCCCCCCCACTGTGGGCCAACTAGGCCATGCCCACCATGGCCACGCCCACCCAGCAACGGGACAGAGAACCCCTTGCTAAAAGTTTTGAAGCCCACCCCTGCTTGTATCACATCATATCACAGCACAATTCATTTATTTATTAATTATTTCTCAAACAATAGCCTCCCAGTTCACACATAGATGACTCCAGGCAGCTTAAACGAATTTTTTTTAAAAATCCACCATATGATAAAACCCATCTCACCTGCATGGCAGTAGCAATAAAGCCACAACAGCCATTTGATCAGCTTTCATTGGGTAATGACATGTCAGCAAGAAAACAACCAAGCACCTTCATTTCAACTCTGAGCTGCAAATATTCTCCTTTATTGACACTCTGACTCTATTGGTAATGTCGGTTTTGTTCTCCAAGTTCATGGAGAGCTAACCTTAACCCTAACTGGGTTTGCCCCCTGCCAATGGGATTTTCCCATGTATTTTACCAGGAAATAGGGTGGGTTTGAAAAGTTAACACCCTCCTAAGTATACGATGCACTAGGAATCTGTTAGCAAAGTCCATTTTGCTCTCCGAATTCATGAAGACCAAACCCTAAGTGGGTTTGCCCCACAGTGGGATTTTCCCATGTATTTTACCAGGAAAAATAGATACCCTCCCATACTACCACCTCTTACAATACTAGACAACACAGTATCAACAGTAGAGACATTCAAATTTCTAGGTTCTACCATATCTCACAACCTAAACATCCACCCAACATCAAAAACATCAAAAAAGCACAACAAAGAATGTTCTTTCTGTGCCAACTCAGAAAGCTGAAACTGCCCAAGGTTCTACAGAGCAATTATCGAGTCTGTCATCTGCACCTTCATAACTGTCTGGTTTGGTTCTGCAACCCAACAAGACAGACACAGACTTCAAAGGATAATAGAACTGCAGAAAAAACAATGGCTACCAACCTGCCTTCCATTGAGGACCTGTATACTGCAGAGGGTTGTGAAAATATCTACAGACCCCTCGCATCCTGGACATAAATTGTTTCAACTCCTACCCTCAAAACGAAGCTATAGAGCACTGTACACCAGAACAATTAGACACACGAACAATTTGTTCCCAAACACCATCACTCTGCTAAACAAATAATTCCCTCAACACTGTCAAACTATTCACTAAGTCTGCGTTACTATTATTAATCTTCTCATCATTCCTATCACCCATCTCCTCCCACTTATGGCTGTATGACTGTAACCTTGTTGCTGGTATCCTTATGATTTATATTGACTGTTTCTTAATATGATTTGATTGCTTATTTGTTCCCTATGACTATCATTAAGTGTTGTACCTTATGATTCTTGACGAATGTATCTTTTATGTACACCGAGAGCCTATGAACCAAGACAAATTCCTTGTGTGTCCAATCACACTTGGCCAATAAAGAATTCTATTCTATTCTATTTTATAGGGCGGGTTTGAAAAGTCAGCCCCCTCCTAAGCATATCCATTTATTGATGGAGGCATTTTGGCTCGGTAAGCAATAGGTCTTAGAGAACTGGGATCTGTTTTGATACACAATTCCCGTATGGACCAAGTATGAAACCATTTTGATCCATGATCCTCACAATATTAATTGCACTGAAAATGACCTAAAACATTGTGCTTTATTGCTGTGTCTATTTTATTAGTTAAGTGTATCCATGTAACTTCCACTGCAGTGTTCTGCCCAAGGGAGATGTATCATGCTCGGAGGCCTATTTCTTCTTCTTTTTTATAAAGCAGATTAATGAATCCAGGCTGAAAAGCCATTTTATATTTAGCATGTGCTAATTCTGATTTAATTTACCTCTCAACCAGAATATAAATTATTTTTCTGGGAATACTTTAGATTCTTGTACTTAATAAGCCGGGCGTCTTTTTGAAACCTAGAAGCCAAAGAACTGAACATTTAAAAAGTTTTATCCTTATTTTCTAGCAATTTTAAAGATGCAGGATAAAAACAAACATTTCCACTGATGTAGCATTCCCCTAAACAGGGATCCCCTCAGGGGTGAAGTCTACTTATCTTCCCAACCAGTTTGGAAGTGCACGTGCCGTGCGTCACGTATGTGCTTAAACCCTCTGCGCATGTGCAAACCCTTCTGTGCATGTGCAGAGGATAAAAAACAGGTTAGTTCCTGTTTAAAACCAGGAAGTAATGACGACTGGGCGGGTGGGCGGAGCCTTGTGCTTCCATCGCTACCGGTTCTCCGAACCACCGGCCACTATCGCTACCAGTTCTGCCAAACCGGTCCGAACCGGGAGCATTTCACCCCTGGATCCCCTTGTTTATTTTTCAAATTCCTCGTAGATGTTAGGAAATGCCATTAACCCTGGATCTTGTAGCAATCTTGTGCTAATGTAATCCAGAAGCACAAGCCGTGGGAAAAGTATAATAAGCAGTAAACAAGATCTGAGATGAATTTGTAAACAAATCGAATGGCATTAAAAAAAAATGAATGATAGAATACTTTGCCAAAACGACCTTAATATGAAGCAGCTCATTGGTTGGTTTTCTCCAGTGTTGGAGAATTCACAACTTCTGGAGGCAAGTTGTTCCACTGGTTAATTGTTGTAACTGTCAGGAAATTTCTCCTTAGTTTTAGGTTGCTTCTCTCTTTGATTAGTTTCCATTTGTTGCTTCTGGTCCTGCCTTCAGGTGCTTTGGAGACTAGCTTGACTCCCTCTTCTTTGGGGCAGCCCCTGAGATATTGGAACACTTCTATCATGTCTCTCCTAGTCCTTCTCTTCATCAAACTAGACATACCCAGTTCCTGCAACCGTTCTTCATACGTTTTAGCCTCCAGTCCCCTAATCGTCTTTGTTGCTCTTCTCTGCACTAAGATGTCCTGGGCACTTTCAGAAAATAGCAACTATGGAACCATATAACCTATCCCTAAAATGCTGAGTTGTGCCCAAGAGCAAAATTGACTCCTACTTTACTGCAAATCTACTTGATTCAACCTAGATACTGGCCAATTTGGAGTGGCTGTTAAGATTTAAGTCAGTCGCTCAATACCTACCATATTTTACTTGTGTTGCAGTTACACAAGTAAAATATTAATGCAACTACTGGTATATGTATACCTTGGGCTTTTCCTCTGCTATCTGTTCCATAATATATTTTTTTATTATATATTAAATTTATATGCCACCCATCTCACTGTCAAATGACTCTAGGCAGCTTACCAATTGTAAGAGCAGAAGAACATTAAATATTCAAATGAACAGGGAGTAAATAAGTTAAAAAAGAAACCTATCATTACCGATCGACCTATTAAATCTAATAGGTTATTAGATTATAAATCTAATAAATAAGTAAGTAAATCTCAGAATAAAATGGGGTGAGAGTAGGAACTTCTTCTTAGTTCACTAACCATTACCAGCACGGAATATCCTCAACTGGGGCCCCCAAGCCATCACACTTAATTTGAAACTTGTTTAATTCACCATTGAAATAATATTACAATGATTTAAAAAGCTGGTGGGCTTGCAATAACTTTTTAAGCAGAAGAAAATTAAGAGAGTGCTTTCCTGTTTCTCTTTGACCTTAATGTAGCATGAAGAAGAGACTTTATTTTCAAAACGCGTCCAGACTGTATAGGGTAAAATGCACAAATTCACCTGTATTGTCAAATCACTCGTATTAAATCAAGGGAAAGCAAAAGAAGAATCATCTGTTAGTCAGGCTTCCCTCCTTATCCCTTTCCCATCATGCAGATCAGTTTCGTGGGGCCTTAATAATTCATTCAGAGTATAAATTTAAAATTAGAATCTCAAATTCCATGATTCATACCCAGCTTCACTTTATTAAGCACTGATTTAAATAACCGAGCATAATAATGAGAATATGCGTGGCGGTATTAAGACATTTATAAGAATACCCCGACAAAATTTATGAGATATTATTCTAACAGGTGTGCCTTTAAGTTAGTAAGTAAAGGTCTACCTGGATTGAGATGGGATTCTTAGGGATCTCATTAAAATCAAATAGCTTGCCCCATTCGTGCTCTAACTAAGCCAGTTGTATTGTTACTATCTTGATGGGATTTCTTTTAAGTTACTCAGGGTGGTTGGCCTCTAAAGATCATTTAATAAATGAAGGGCATGTACCGTATTTTTCGGAGTATAAAACGCACCAGAGTATAAGACCAACCTACCTTTTTTGGGTGAGGAAAAGAAGAAAAAGAAATCTCCCTCTGCCTCTGAGCAATTTTGCCTCGTTGCAAAATTGTGTCCTCTGTTTGGATGGTGTTATTAAAAGTCGCCATCTTAATTGCCATTCTTCACCTAGAACAGGGGTGTCAAACTCGGTTTCTTTGAGGGACTCATCAGGGTTGTGTTTGACCTTGGGAGGGTTGGTGGGGGGCATGGCCAGGGTGGGAGTAGCCAGCTCAACATCACTCGTGTCAGGGGAACTTGTGGTGGCTCAAGCACTCTGCCAGTGAAAATGGGCTCCTGAGCTCTGTTTTTGGCTGGGACGGCCTCCTGCAACCCTCTGCCAGCGAAAACGGAGCTCGGGAGGGCCGCATGTGTCCCTCCCGAGCTCCGTTTTAGCTGGCAGAGGCACCGCAGGCTGGTCCTTTGCTGTTTCGAGGGCGGCCCTGTGTGTCAGATCTAAGCACCCTGTGGGCCGAATCTGGCCCAGGGGCCTTGAGTTTGGCACCCCTCATCTAGATTGTAAGACGGTGGTACGTTATTCCACATTGGCTTTGTTGTGGCCCACCAACGGCCTGCGTGGATCGTGGCTGATCCCGATGAAGAGGAGGCTGGTGTGATGTTGCGCCAGCAGCCTGCACAGCCAGCGCTCGCGTCGGACAGCGTGGAGGCTGAAGAGGATGTGGTGCCAGAGGCAGAGACTCAGCCAGGGCCTTCAGAACCTCCAGAGGCTCCTTCCCGTGGAGAGAGTGAAGTGGAGGAGCCTCTCCTCAATGCTCGGGCACGTAGGGCTGCCAAAAGGCAGGAGTGGCTACTCAGGAGGAGGAGGTCTACTTGAGAGTAGGGCTTGAGGATAATTGGCCACTCCCTTAGCCTATTTAAGTCGCACGCAGCTAGTGCTTTCTTGCTGGAAACAACTTGTATTATTATCAGAGTATTTTGGTTTATCATATCTTGTTTTCTGGGCTGGTTGCCAACCTTTGCCGGTCTTGTTTATTCTTGCTACTTAATAAATTTGATAAGGACTGTTGGTGTGTGTCAATATCCTCGGAAATCCGGAGCTGGGGCAGAACAGGTTTCCTAGATTTAAGACCAATGAGAGGTAGTCGAATATTTTATGTATTGGAAGATCTCTAGAAGTCGACGGTGTGTTTATCTTATCCCATTCTTGAACTGTCTGCTAGGGTCATTGTCACCTGAGATCAGGAAGGCCCACGTTAGAAAGAACATGGAGCCACGAGGGCGAAGGGTTCTAGTTGAATCATAAAAACAAGCGTTTAAATTAGTAGACGAAGATGTTTTGTTAGGAAACCTCTGATTTATATTCAGCCGTTGTTGTTGTTGTTGTTGTTGTTTTGTAATATTCAGAGAGAACATTTTTCATAAATGGAAAGAACTTCCAGCGAGTCCCGAGCTGAATGGGGCGGGGAATGAAACATAATTAGAACGCTGGCAGCATATAGTCCACGTCCCAGCTTTGCTCATTTATCTGCTTCCAAATAACAATCTGTTAGGAAAGCTATTTTCATTTTTAAATGTGTTTTTCCTGCCTTCTGTGTCAGATAATTTGTTCTTTTGCCTCTTGCTTTCCCTTTGTGTATTTTAGGAACATTTTAAGACTGATTATATTACCGGACAGATCACATGGGCTCTACTGCACCATAAAAGTGATCAGTCAGATCTAAGTGACAGCATAATTACATTCATACAACCGGATGGTAATATATTCCCACTCAGAACTCATGACTCAGTGTCCAGGATCCTATGCAATCATTTAGCGAGCTGTCCTGTGTATTTTTCAAAGCTTTTTTTTTTTTTCCTCTCCAAGCCCGATGTTATTTTTTTTTTTTATAGGTCATTAATAATGTAATTTTGCATTGCAAACAAGGCCTCGAAATAATGAATCCCGCAGTTATGCATTTGTTATAAGCAGCTGTAATTTCAGCAGATGGGTTTTGCGCCATCAGATTTGCCAAGGCCAATTTACAGAATTGGACGGGGGAATAAGCCCTTTGACTAGCAGTGGCCAACACCTGTTATTAAACAGGTGTGCCTCCTGAATCTCTGGAACCCCTCAGAGGTTGTACCTATACAACCCCTGTACGATGATGGCTGGCTTACCAGGGGATGAATGGTGGCAGCGGTGGGATTCACTTATCTTCCCTACCGGTTTGCCAATGTGAGCGTGTGTGCTTGCACGCTCGCTTAGCTTGCACGTGGGGGCTGGGGGTGGGGGGCACCGTTCTGCGGTGGTTCTCCTCCTACCTCTCTGACTGGTCGCAATCTGTGTTGACGGGGGCAGCGGTCGACTCCGAGGCGCCTTGCTTGTGGGGTGCCACAAGGGTCGGTCCTCTCGCCCCTCCTCTCGCACCAAATGTTCCATGTTATCTTCGGCTATCTATTATTAGTAACCATGACTATCCCGTTCCTAATGGTGTCCCATGATGTAACCCAGCCCGTGAAACCCTCTATCCTTCCACTGAAAGCACACAGTCCCGCTTCTCATGTCCATATATTGTAACTCCTCCCTTGATGTTCTTTCCAAGGCCGCTGGTTACACTTTCAAGATCATCTCAATGGTCCGGAACCACCCCGCCCTACTTGCTTTTAAAAAGCATTTGGTCGCAAACTTTATATTGGTACATATCACCTCATGTTCTTATCACATATGCTCGTTCCACCCCGGTTGTCCTTTTTATCTCTACCTTTCACCTGACATCCATATATGCTCGTTACCGTTCCCCTCACCGGGGTAGACCATCTAGTCCGGGTGGAGCTATATTCTTGGCCTAGCACATTCCCTATACGCGGATAGTTCAAAGGCCTCAATTCTTTGGCGCTCAGCCTTCCTTATGGTCCAACTTTCACAGCCAGACATTGCAACTGGGAAAACCATCGCCTTGACTATACGCACTATACGCACTATACTAAGTGCTATTGCTATTGCTAAACCCTTTGCACTGCTTATTCCTTTGCATTTTAGCATTAAACTGACTGAGAGCATATGCACCGAGACAAATTCCTTGTGTGTCCAATCACACGTGGCCAATAAAAAATTCTATTCTATTCTATTCTATTCTATTCTATTCTATTCTATTCTATTCTATTCTATTCTATTCTATTCTATTCTTATGGGCCTCACTGTTTATGGATTGTTATTTTAGTAGTTAGACCATGTGTAATTGACAAGACTGGATTCTATCAAAAGATTTCATCTGTTGTTTATCCTTTTATTCTAGAAAGTTTAAACTGAGTGTTTTTTTATTTCTTCTGGCCTCTGCTTTATGACTGTAATAAACAGAATCGCATTGAATTGAATCTCAGCAGCATTTGGGTCAACGGGAGCCAAACTTCGCTAGAAAGAAGATGTTAGCTTTGGTGTTAGCTTAAGTTCAAACCTAGAGCTATTTCTCTATCATATATTTTGCCGCAGGCCGAGGAAAGGTCTTTGTTTCCTTCTGTGTACATGGACACGAGTTTAATTTATACTTCCACACCAGTGGTGAAATGTAAAATTCGTTACTACCGGTTCTGTGGGCGTGGCTTGGGGGGGTAATGTGACTGGGTGGGTGTGGCCAACCTTTTTTTTTTTTACTTTTAAAACCATTTTTTCTACAACCTCTTCAGCTGAAGAGGTTGTAAAATGCTTTTAAAAGCCTCTGACGATCCCAGCTGACTTGCCTGATCGTCAGAGGCTTTTAAAAGCATTTTTTTCTGCAACCTCTTTGGCCGAAGAGATTGTAGAAAAAAAATGCTTTTAAAAGCCTCTGATGATCCCAGCTGACTTGCCTGATCAGCAGAGGCTCTTTTTTCTTTTAAAATCATTTTTTCGGCTGAAGAGGTTGTTAAAAAAAATGCTTTTAGAAGCCTCTGACAACCAGGCAACTCAGCTGGGATCGTCAGAGGCTTTTAAAAGCAATTTTTTTTTCCTACAACCTCTTCGGCCAAAGAGGTTGTAGAAAAAATGCTTTTAAAAATAATTTTTAAAAAACCTCTGTTGATTGTGTGGCTTAGCCAGGTATGGGGGTGGGGTGAGCAGGGATTTTTGCTACCGGTTCTCCGTACCACCCGCCGCCATTGCTACCGGATCGGACGATCCGGTCCAAACCGGGAGCATTTCACTCCCGTTCCACACCCAGAAACTAATAGTTATTCTGCTCTGCAAGCTACTGCCAAGTCCAACCTAAGAAAACAGCTGGTGACTTTTTTTTTTTAATGTTTATTTTTAAAAGCCAGGGAAGCTGAATAGTGCCTTGATACAAAACCTGATGATGCAGTCCCTGAGCATGTAAGTGACCAAGACTTCTACATGTAAAGAGATGATTGGGCTGCTTGTTTGCCATTTGGGATGATAAATAGCAGGGCCGTTGAGCCAACGGTTGTTTATGGGCCTGCATTTTAAGCGACACCAGCAATTGAGTTAGCACTCGAGAGCCAAGTTAGACAAGAAGCCAAATCTGGGCATCGTGTTGGATTGTTTCTCGGTTTTCCTTTGTAAAAAAGAAGTAACTTTCTCCGGCAGGCAGGTCCAACGGTTTCATTAGACCAACCTTCCCAAGTTAGTGGTACAAAGGTGGGTTTGATTACATTTACCGTCAGCCAGAGAGAAATTTGTTTTATGTTTTATTAAATTTATATACCGCCCTACTCCCGAAGGACTCAGGGCGGTGAACAGGCACAGAATAAAATACATAAATACAAAAGGTAGAAACAATTTAAAACCAAATTAAATAATTTAGCCCAAGACAATTAAAAAAACCCCATAATTTAAAACAAATTAAAATTTCAGTTTAAAAATTAAAAAAAGGGGGAGAAAATTAGGCCAGGCCAGCTTGCTGGAATAGGAGGGTCTTAAGAGCACGGCGGAAAGTGCGCAGATCCGGGATCCTCCGTATCTCCGGGGGGAGCTCATTCCAGATAGTGGGTGCCCCCACAGAGAAGGCCCTCCCCCTGGGGGGCACCAGTCGACACTACTTGGCTGATGGCACCTGGAGGAGCCCCTCTCTGTGAGAGCGTACCGGCCGGTGGGAGGCTGTTTGTGGTAAGTAAGGAAAAGTTACCAACTTCTGAAGAGCAGGAGGCTGCTGGGTAAAGCTTTTCAAACATTGAAGTGTATTTTGTTTCTTTGCAACGGCGTGGTGTGTGTGGTTGTTTGTGTGTGGTTGTTAGCTGCCCTGGAGAGCATGGGAAGGAAGTGGGGCACAGTAAAAGAAGACTAGGGATGACCTTGGCCAGAAGTCATTTGCATAGGCTTTGCACTACAATAGGAATCCCCTAGGAGAAGAAGAGGCAATCTTTTTGCACTTCCAGATGTTGATGAACTATATATACATTGCTCTTAGAAGCACGAAGCCGAAGACACCAGCCTGAAGATGACGAATGAGACTTCGTCGAAACGTTGCCAAGAAACCTCCAATTTTACGCGGGAGAAAATCCGAATAACCAAAGACCTATGTATGTATGTATGTATGTATGTATGTATGTATGTATGTATGTATTTCTCTTTAGCCAGGTTCTTCTTATGTAAACCAAGAATTTTAGTTCAGTTATGCAGCCCCTTGGTTTATGTAGGAAGAACCTGGCTAAAGAGAAATACACATAAAGACCTACAAAAAGAAAAGAATATATATGTGTGTGTGTGTGTGTTGTGGTGGTCTAGAGGTGGAGCTCTCACCTCATAATCAGGAGGCTGTGAGTTCAATCCTAGGTAGAGGCAGATATTTATTAATTATTATTTATTTTATTAGTCATATTTCTATGCCGCCCACTCTCCGAGGACTCTGGGCGGCTTACACCAAAGACAGTATACTAAATAGCATATTGCCCCCTAACAATCTGGGTCCTCATTTTACCCACCTCGGAAGGATGGAAGGCTGAGTCAACCTTGAGCCAGTGAGATTTGATCCGCTGATCTGCTGAACTAGCAGTCAGCTGAAGTAGCTGCAGTACTGCGCTCTAACCACTGCGCCACCTCGGCTCTCTCTCTGGGCACACTGAGAATTTATCTGCTGAACAAAATTCTGCACTGGTGACAGGAAGGGTATCCGGCCAGTAAACGCTCTGCTAGCTCCATTCAGTTGCCCAGACTCCACCCCGCAAGGGATTAATGGGGTCGTTAAATGAAGATGATTATACAGACACACACATACACACACCCACAGAGAGAGAGTATATAAATAAAATAAACAAGGCAGCAGCTGACAATCTATCTGGCCTTCTTTGATGCAACTGCCAAATACATCTGTGTCGAAAGATAATGAGAGACTGTTTAAAGATTTCTTATCAGCTCTAGCTCAGAGCAAGCCAAGTGATAGACCTTCGCTCTGCTCTGATTTGGATTCTAATGAGAGAGAGAGGAAAAAAAACACCCTGATTAAAATCAGCAAAGCTGTGACATATTTTGGAAGGCCACACAGGCAGAGCAGCCGTGGCAATCTTATCCTGATTAAATTGTTGGCAAGCCACGAGTGTTTTAAAATCTCCTCTCCTGCATGTTAGTTGGGTCTGAGGCTCAAACAAAAATAAAACCAGAGAGATCTTAACGTGAAACAAAGGCGTGGAGAAAGTTTGGGCAGTGGAAGCAGTGATACAGCAACCACTGAACATGCAGGAAAGGATGGCATATCTACCTTTTCTCTCCTACTTCTCTCTCCCTTCCCCCTTCTCCAAATGTTCACAGAGTTAAATGCTTCTGAATTATGAGTTTCCTTTTCTAAAATTTGAGGCAGGTGGGGTTGGGTTCTCCTTTCGGATGAATTTGAGACCATGCCGCAGAACAATCATATGGGACACGGCAGTTCCAGCTATGTGTGTTGTGACCGAGGCCCAAGTAGTGATTACCAAACACAATTCAGTCCTCAACAAACTTATTTTATTAAAAAAGCTGAGAAGTGATTCATTCTCAGCTTAGTCCAAAACAAAATTCTTAATAATCAGTTCGTGGCCTTATCACCAACCTTTGATGTCTTTGGCAACCTGCCAAAGGCTTTTCTTGGCAAAAACCCCACGAAGTTCAAGAGACGCTGACCAGAAGCACGGGAATCAACTTTGCTTTTCTACAAAAAGACGCCAACGGCTCATTGCTGCTCTTTTAAGCCTTATGGGAGTGGCCAATCATCCTCTGGCCTTACTCCTGAGTTGTCCTTTTTGCTTCAGCTGCTCTTGCATTCTGGCAGCTCTTCGCATGCGTGTACTAGGAACAGGCTCCTCCTATTCCTCTGCCTCTCGGCTGTCCGCCTCTGGAGGCTCCGGAGTCAGCGCATCACTCCCAGATGGCCCTGGCCCCATGTCTGCCTCCAATGCAGAGCCCTCATCCGAGCCTTCCCCTGACTCCAGAACTGGCCCATTGTCCTCTCCAGCCTCCTCACTGTCCGACTCTGCTGCCAGATCTGCAGGCTGCTGGCGGACTACAACAGTGTGTGAAGTTTCCGAAATATGCCCTAATTAATTCATGAGCCATAAGCCGAACTTCAAAAGAAATACAGTCATTTATTAGGAGCACCATTTCGGCAATATTCGGATGCAGTTAGAACTAATCCCACATAGATGTACATTCCCCTATGACCCTGTCTCTCCCCTCCTCTCTGGCCATGTCATAAATCACATTCTCCAATTAACCACTTTGGCTGGCTGTGAAATCCAACACCCTCCTCCTGATTGCGGTCAGGAAGAATGTATGGAATGCAGTTCAGTTAGGGAAATCAATCAGCTCTATCAGTTCTCCCTCCCTCCTGCTCATGGCAACTTGAAAGCTTTGCAAGTTGACACAGTGCACTTCAGCTCCCAGAATTCTCAGCAATGGCTATGCTGGCTAGGGAAGTCTGGGACATGAAGTCTGCCTGTCTTGAAATTGCCCAGCTGGAAAAACATTGGACTTAAGACTTCCTGTTAAGTTTTACATTTTCTCACGTGTTAGCTATTAGGTACTCTGTCAACAGACAACTGAACCAGAGCCAAAACTCAACAGGACCCTGACTTTGTCCAGCAATTTCCGCCCTGCCTAAGTCAGGTTGTCTATATGTGACTTAAGGAAGCTTCTATTTTAAGGGCGTGAAAACCACATTTGCTCTTTCATTAAATCCCAGAGCCCTATGCTTGAAAGAAATGATCCACAACCTGTGGAGGTGCAGGAATGGGAAACCAGTCATCGCATATTAACGATGCATTACTAATTTATGAAGCCATTATGACTCTATGAGACTACAAAATATATTTTAATGCAAGAACCCATGTGGAATATCTTATCTTTTTTCATTTACATGTGAAGAAAGAAAAAGCAAAGAGACAAACTCACTTTAAAATACACAGAACGTTAGGCAGCCTCTTTGTGGGTTCAGTTGTTGTTGTTGTTAGTTGCGAAGTCGTGTCCAACCCATCGCGACCCCATGGACAACGTTCCTCCAGGCCTTCCTGTCCTCTCCCATCCTCTGGAGTCCATTTAAGCTCATGCCGACTGCTTCAGTGACTCCATCCAGCCACCTCGTTCTCTGCCGTCCCCTTCTTCTTTTGCCCTCAGTCGTTCCCAGCATTAGGCTCTTCTCCAGGGAGTCCTTCCTTCTCATTAGGAGGTCAAAATATTTGAGTTTCATCTTCAGGATCTGGCCTTCTAAAGAGCAATCAGGTAGGCAGTATCAAAATCATCTTCATCGTTGTTCTTCATCCCAGATATTCTTGGCAACTTGTCCTCTTGGAGTAAGGCTGAGAATGAAATGTGACTCAGGGATACAGTACTAATTTTGCAAACAGAAAGGGTGCCACGTTTGGAACTACCACACCAGCAATTAGGATTTGCACCTCACATGGCGTCTGCCAGGACTCTTTGTATAAATGGGACGTAGTAGTTGGCTAAGGAATTCTAGGCATTGAAGTCCACAAGTCTTAAAGTTGTCAAGGTTGAAATGCCCAAGTCTATCTATTCTACTGAATACTCTCAGTAGATTTATTTCTATCTTTTCTGGATACAGGGAATTCACCATCTCTATTCTTTTGAGTTTCTTTCTTCCCCTCACATTTAAAGGATTGGCATTTATTTGTCTTGATCGCACCTCTGGTTGGATGTTCTCCTTTACATCATGATCAAGGAATAACACAACAGGATTTTGCCGACAGAAAATACGCTCTTATTATGAGGAACATTCTCAGAGTTTCTGCCCATCTGTATAGGAAAGTATTCATTTTTAAATTGGATATTAACATCTCGGTGATACTTGAATGTCAATTTAGCTTCCAATAACGTCGTACATAGTTAAGGTAGTCAAACTTTCAAATGAATGGGGAAACTGCCAGCTCCCCATTCCTGGCCACATTAACGGTTTAGAAATTATAATGGGAGAGGTCAGTCTGCAATAAACAAAGAAAATCAACTGACAGGTTAATATTTTTCCTTGATTTTGTTATACACGGCTAATGCATCAGTACGAGCGTTGTTTGATACAGCAAGCAGAGTCGCACGGTTCATAAATCAAAGGCTGCATACATTTATGCAATTAAATGAACAAACATAAAATATTCATTCTGGTCACTTTCCCAGAGGTCAAGGGGTTAAGGAGGAAACAATGACACAGGGTAAAAAACATAATGTTCATACTGAATTCTACGGCACTTGTGCATAAGAGTTTTCCAGCTAAGTGCCTATCAAGGCAGATAAAACAAAACGGGTATCTGTTTCTATTTTGCTTTCAGAAAATAGAAGACTTGTGTCATTTCCCAAACTGGAATTTGGCGAGTGGAAGTGGGATGGGATTTTGCACAAGTCTTCCTCCCTCCCAGCTCTATTATTTATACAGTAGTGGCCAAAATGGAGCCTGGATAGCTCAACAGACAGAGCACTGTAATTTAACATCAGCTGTCTGCAATTAAAGTAAGATCGAATCTCGCCAGGCTCAAGGTTGACTCAGCCTTCCATCCTTTCTAAGGTAGGTAAATTGAGGACCCAGTTTGTGGGGGCAATAAGCTGACTTTGTATAAAATATACAAAAGGATGAAGGCGATTGCTTAACACATTGTAAGCCGCCCTGAGTCTCCGGAGAAGGACGGCATATAAATCAAATTAAAAAAAAAAATTGTGGAAATCTTTTGGGAAAAGTGTATTTTTGAGGTTTGATGGCTAATAACAACACTTTTTGGGGGAGTTTCAAGATAATCCTATTCCACTGCTGGAATGGCCTGGGAATAGCCCAGACCTTAACCCAATTGAAAATCTATGGAGCCGACTCAAGAAACTTGTTAGTCAGAAACGACCCAGCAACAAAACCCAGTTAATATAAGCCATCCTTCAATCTTGGTTTCACATGATAACAGCTGCAGAACTCAAAGACTTGGTTCATTCCATGGGAAGACGTTGTAAGGCCGTCATTCATGCTAAAGGTTACCCAACTAAGGATTAACTGATGTGGCGATCATTTTTGTATATCTCGTCTTTTCTACGTGTTTCACTTTTCTTCTTTATACTGTAACTGCTATTCTAATAGCAAATCCTTCATAAAAGTTATGGCATTACATTCTTGATTAAATTATCTTTCCATCGATATGTCATTTTAGGGTACTACTTCCCCCTCCCCCAAAAAAGTGGTGTTATTAGCTAGTTTTAGAAAATACACGTTTCCCAAAAGGTTTCCGCAATTTTGGCCACTACTGTACATGGTTAATTCAGAAGGACAAAAGGGTATAATAATGGATCTGGAGGCTAAACCATATGATGAGGGAAGTAGGTACGTCTAGTCTAATGAAGAGAAGGACTAAGAGTGACATGATAGCAGTTTTCCACCACTTGAGGGGCTGTCACAGAAAAGGAGGAGTCAGCTTATTCTCTGGAGCACCTGAGGGTAAGACAAGAGTTGTTGGGTGGATGATCTTTAAAGAGAGAACCAGCCTAGAATTAAGGAGATGTTTCCTGCCAGTGAGATCGATTAATTAGTGGAATATTTTGCCTCCAGAAGTTGCCTCCAAAATCATTGGAGGTTTTCAAGAAGAGAGTGGACAGCCATTTGTATGGAATGATATGGGAATGGGCAGGAGATCTCCAAGGTCCCTTCCTATTATTCAATGTTCGATAGCCATCAAGGAAAAAAAAAACAATAAGGACTATATTGCATTGTGTGATTATGAAATAAATGATTTGATTTGTTCTACATTGGGCCATAACATTGTGCTTGAATCGGCTTATTTAAGCTTGTACCATCCAGTTGGTTTATAACCATAATTTTCAGAGTTTTCAACATTCAAATTGGGATTTAGTTGTATTTCTGCCTAATATCTGCCATTGCCTGTTGAATTTCAGAGGCACCTCATTTATTTCAGGGCAGGGAAATATTAGTGAAATAATCAAGTTGAAATAATTTAAAGTGGTAGATTTTTTCGATTTACTAATATAATCAGAAAGGTATTTTTGGATATTTTTAAATATTAATAAATATAAAACCCACTGGTTATTTATTTAATTGATTGGTTAGATCTTATTTTAAACCTGTTGTAGCCATGTCTTTTGGCAGTCTACAAGAAGGTAAAGATCCATAATGGAGTGGTACAAAAGATAATTAAAACAGTTAGAACTAATATTTAAAACTATGAACCTAGAAACAATTCTATTAGGGTGCTATCTAAAGTCACTGAAAAGATCTTCCGGAAAAGCTTACATTTTAACCTGCTTTTGAAAGACCAGCAGGGATCTGTGTCGCTATGCCTGGGAAAGGATGTAGATCTTAGCTGGATGCCAAAACATCAAGAGTGTGGGAGAGACCAGAAAGGACATTTCTCAAACAAAGGGAAGATCCTCTTTCTCGGTTCACTCAACTAAGTTTGTTTGCCAGATGCTGAGAGCTCCTGAGAATTAAGTGGGAGGTGCTGCAATCAGGGCATTTGCCACAGATGTGAACTTCAGCCCCCAAAATTCCCCAGCCATCTTGGCTATGGCTGATAATGATTCTTCTTCTTGTGCCATATCCATCAACAGAAGTTGGCGATCATGCTGGCGATCCTATTTTTATCAACGGCCGCATGAAAAAGTGCTGTTGAGTTTTATCCAAACCAGTCCCTTAGATTTTGAAGCCATGATGTTCTCTTCTTCTGCCTGGACCTCCTCGTTTGCCTTCAATCTTTCCTTGGAGGATTAAGTGAAGGAATGCTGTATTTTTCCGGGTCTGATAATGGTGGGAGGTGAAATTCATACTGTAGTTGAGGAAGATGGATTTAGAATGTTCTTCTGGCTCCTTCAAAATTGATAAGAACAGTCACCTTGGGTCTGAAAATGGACTGCAAACCATCCCAATCCATGTAGAACATAGAATAATAGGTTGGAAGGGATCTTTGAGGTCTTCTAGCCAAGAACTATACCATCCAGACAAAGAGCTGTCCAGTGTCTTTTTGGGATATTCTCAATTGGGGAAAACTGTCTCTACTCTAGAAAGTTGATTGAAAATGCTCAAATACCTACTGGACTGACAAGATTATTCTTGGGTCTTATGACCTAAAAAAAAAAATGTAACTATTTGTTGTGGTCCACCAGCAGCCTGTGGAGCTGGCAGCGGAGTCGGACAGCGATGAGGCTGAGGAAGAACAGGGGCCAGTCCTGGAGGCTGGGGAAGGCCCAGATGAGGGCTCTGGGTCAGAGGCAGAGATGGGGCCAGGGCCATCGGGGAGTGAGGTGCGGACTCCAGAGCCTCCAGAGACTGATAGGAGTGAGGCAGAGGAACAGGAGGAGCCTGTTCCTAATGCACACATGAGAAGAGCTGTCAGAAGGCAAGAGCAAAGAGGACAACATGGGAGTAGGGCCAAGAGATGATTGGCCCCTCCCATAAGGCTTAAAACAGACCAGCAACGGCATTTGGGCTTTGTCGGAAAACAACGTTGGTAGCTTCGTCTTCTTCTTTGTCTACGTCTTGTATTTATTTTTGTATCTGTGACTTCTGAACGTTTGCCAAGAAAGGCCTCTGGCAGTTTGCCTAATTGGACCAAGGTTTGAGATAGGACTGAGGAATTTGTGTTGGGAGGAATTTGCTTTAATTTGGTTGAACGACGCTGGGAATGAAGTAATTCTCCGCTGTTCGAATAAAGTTTGTTTGTTTTTTCATGGACTGATTTTCCTACTACCTACTTGGGCCTGGGTCACAACACTATCAAAGATTCCCCTTGCACCCATTTCCTCTTTTAGTATTAATTTTTAGTAATGGGCCAGTCCAGTAGTGGATTCTACTTACCTTCGCTACCAGTTTGGAACTGTGAATGCGTGTGCGGGGCACTTCTGCGCATATGCAGAGTGTCCATGATGATATCCGGGCAAGTGAGCAGAGCCTCCCACTGCCGCCACTACCGGTTTGCCTGAACCGTGACCAACCGGTAGAAACTTACCACTGGGCCAGCCACCTGAAAGATCCACAGTTCCCTTCTAGGTTCTTTAATCATTATTCATTAGAAGCTGATTGCTCTTATTAGTTTTGATGGAGGTTTATATCCTTCCTTACCTGTTCGTGTCACTTCTTGAGTAAATGTTTAAAAAGATTTAGACTACAATGTATTTTACGGTGTGAAAAGCAATGCATTATTAAACATAACTCATGTCTTCCCTCCCTATCTTCCCACATACTATTTGAATTGCAGAATTCCCCTCCTGCGTGCAGCTTTGATCTAGTCTTGTCATGTCAGATTTTGAGAACGGAGCAATAATGCAGTTTTCATGTTTTCTTAAGGTAACTATATCAACAGTCGTTCCTTTCTGAGATGCTGAGAGTTGCAGAAGAGATTCTTTCAAGAGCTTTGGATGAAATTCAAAATCAGAAAGGTCCCTACAGGTTGGGACTGCATAAGAGTTCTGCTGAGATCTTTTAAAAAAAACTTTGAACAGCTTTCTCTTCTTGATCATTTCCCCCGACTTCTTTAAACCCCAACTTATTTTGAAGAAAAGTTCTTCTCTTTATCATATGTTGCTGGAGAGCAACTGGCGCAATTGGGAGGAGGAATCAAAGGGAATTAGCATGGACTCGTTAGGTAAATACAAGAGGGCAAGATCTGGCTCCTTTTGAATGCTTTTGAGCCTAATCTGTTTTTCCCAGACAAAATCTTGCCACTTTGGGAAGATTCCTGTGCAATTGGCATAAAACAATGAAGTAGCTAATTGGAACTCTTCATGTGTGGGTTTGGTTGTTTGTGCCTCTCAAGCAGTGTAGACAATTGCCCATGTAACTCAGACTTCTGCAGTTTGGAGATCTGCAGAAGTTTTAGATCCATCCCTGTTTCTTATCATGAAGCATAGTGGAAAAATCAGGGTCCCTAGATCTGGATCATTAACTTGGCTTTTTCTTGAATCTACGTGGGAAAGGAATGTGAGGATAAGAGCTACCCGCCTTATAAGATATTGAATGGTATCAGAGGACAAAAGTGTTATTTGGTGGGGGGGGGAACCTTTCTTAGGTAGAAGTTCATATCTAATGAAGAAGCTTGTATCACCAACATTTCACAACATGGTGGGAAACCCAGTTCAGGACTATGTAGTAGAGACATCATAGGGATGTTGTTACTAAGGATGAACCAAGCCAATTCAGAATAGAAACACTTCTCCTTTTATTAGTACTTCTCTCCCTGCAAATCAGTTACATTTCATTTTGGCGTCGCTTTGACAAATTTCACAAAAAGATCATTTTGTGAGTATTTCTAGATTTCCATATCCATTTTTGGTTCAACCTGAAAGTATGCGCTTGGGCTTGATAAATTGACACTTGCAGCCTGAATCTTAATGTAGAAGGTGTAACTCTGTAGCATCAGAGTGTGTTAATATAATGCAACTGGCAGTTGGAACAGAGGGGGAGAGGGAGTAGAATGTCCCAGCCCGCAGCATCCATCGGTATTCATCTGGCTAGCATCCTGTCAGTGTGTGAGAAAGTTGAGGGGTGTTTGGAAACTCAAACAGTATTTGCTGTGTGAGCAAGAAGGAGACAGGAAGGAGGCTGGCCGTGGCTTAGCTCAACTGTTCTGTAGTAAAGCTGCTTCTTGCTGTGAAAGTAAAACTGAAAGTGAAACTCCTCTCCTCTGCTTGTGTTTTGCATTTGGAACAGATTTCTTTTGAGGTGGGAAGGGGGAGTAGAACTCCTTAGCATCAGACCGTGTTAATAACAATATGGGAAATACTAATGCTCTGATGGTCATCTCGAAAAATCCTTTCTTAGTGAGCACCTAGAAGCCAAGAGGAACATACATGGCAAATTTCAAGTTTGTAGGCTTTACAGTTCTGGAGATTTTGTGATTAATGTGTGAGTGGTTTTCGATATCCACATATATTATATGACACAGAGAAACAACATAACCTTAGTATTATACTGTATGTATATAATTATATGTACAAAATATACAGTATAATAATTATATTAAATTAAACATTTAACCTCAGACTCAACTAGATGAAAAACACACAATCCATTTTTTTAAAAAATACTTTTTTTTTTAACTTTTGGAGAAAGTTTGCAGGTCTTGCTGCATTTCCTACTTTCCTAGTTCCTACGCTGAACTTTGTTGACCGAGGGCTATTTCCTGAATTAGTAAATTAGTTACATTTTTTATTATAAAACAGCTGCATTTAAGACAACGTTTTGCATAATCCGTTTTTTGTTTTTTGACTTTTGGAGAAAGTTTGGGGGCTCAGTGCTGCCTTTTTAACGGGTTTAACGGGTTTCCTTTGATGAACTGTGAATTAGTACATTCGTTATGTGTTTTATTATAAAACAGCTGCATTTACGACAGCGTTTTGCAGAAAAACTCCACATGCCTGACAATGACCTGTTCTCGCTTAGAAATGCAGCTCCTTCTGCCAGTTTCCCCAATGGAGGTTCTCTTTTCAATTCCCCTTCTCTCCTTTTACTATCTGGTGCTAATTTTTATTCTGAAGTCCACCGTCTACTGAAACTCCCACACTCCCTCTCCCTAGTACGGTTTAATGGGTTTGGATTGAACTGTAAAGCACTCTGCTCCTCATTTCTTTCTCTTCCCCCCCTCTCTCTCTCTTGGAACAAAAACTGCCAGAAAGTTCTGCTGAGCATGTAAATTCCATGGGTGTAAATGGGGGCTGCACAAGAGCTCAGCAGCATTCCTGGATAGCTCCCATTCACTTTGATGGCATTTGCTTCACGGAGCATAACTGGCAGCTTGTTGTTGCTGCTGTCCCTTTTATGTTGAATCAAGCAGAGCCTTTATCTCCTTTTCTCCTTTCACTTCTATAGAAGAGAACTTTCTCTCTTCTCTCTTTTTTTTAAAAAAAACTCTTCTTCCAAACTGTCTTTTCTTTTCTTCTCCTCTTAAGAAAGGACTCTAGTTCTTCTGTAGCCCAAACAGCTATATGAATGCAAAAGAAATGAGAAGAAAGAAGGAAGGAAGGAAGGAAGGAAGGAAGGAAGGAAGGAAGGAAGGAAGGAAGGAAGGAAGGAAGGAGAAGGGAGGAAGAGGAGGAGGGGGAGGGAGGGACAAAGAAAGGAAAGGAAAATTGGATGGATGGAAGGGAGGATGGATGGATGGAAGGAAGGAAGGAAGGAAGGAAGAAAAGGAAAGGGGAAGGAAAATGGAAAAGGAGGGAGGGAGGGAGGGAGGGAGGGAGGAAGGAAGGAAGAAAGAAAGAAAGAAAGAAAGAGGAAGGAATGAAGGAAGGGGAAGGAAAAGGGAAAAGGGAAGAAGGAAGAAGGAAGGAAGGAAAGATGGAAGGGAGGATGGAAGGGAGGGTGGAAGGAAGGAAGAAGGAAGAAAAGAAGGAAAGGGGAAGGAAAATGGAAAAGGAGGGAGGGAGGGAGGAAGGAAGGAAGGAAGGAAGGAAAGAAAGAAAGAAAGAAAGAAAGAAAGAAAGAAAGAAAGAAAGAAAGAAAGAAAGAAAGAAAGAAAGAAAGAAAGAAGGAAGAGGAAGGAATGAAGGAAGGGGAAGGAAAAGGGAAAAGGAAGGAAGGAAGGAATAAAGAAAGAAAGAAAGAAAGAAAAAAGAAAAGAGAGAGAGAGAGAGAAGGAGAAAGGAAGGACTGTAATCCTCATTTTGTAACACTTCACTAAACAAAGACTACCATTTAGCAACCAGAGATGAAAAAGTAACTTTATGGCCAATCCAGGCCATTGATGATCTTTGCCAGTCTGTAAAAGCAAAAGAAAGCTGAAGTACAATTGTAAGCACGGTCACGATTTCCCTTAGTAAGCACCTCGCTTTAACGACCAAGTGGCTGGTCCTAGCTGTGGTCACTAAATGAGGACTACCTATTCAAAGAAGTTATAACGGCACTGAAAAAAGTGACCCACAACTGATCCTCGCACTTACGACCGTTGCAGCATTCCCCCCCCCCACGGTCACGTGATCAAAATTCAAGCCCTTGGCATGTATTTACGGTGGTTGGAGCAACCGGGGATCATGTGATCATTTGCGATCTTCCCAACCGACAAGCAATGTCAAAGGAAGAAGCTGGCTTCATTTAACAACTGGGTGATTTGTTAGCTCAAGTCATAGATTTGGAAGAAAAACAACACTTCCCAGTTACGACAAATTTTAATCTAATCCTTAAGGCCCTTCGGTAACCACATCCCAGCTCTGACTTTCGCCTGAGCCTCAGGGATCTCTGAGAATTTCTGCCACAAATTATATAACTAAATATCAGCTTTCTGCAGCTTCCAGCACTTTCAATCAAACCACATTTAAAAAAAAAAACAGTTTCTTTAGTCGGCTCCATAGATTTCCAATTGGGTTAAGGTCTGGGCTATTCCCAGGCCATTCCAACAGTGGAATAGGATTATCTTGAAACTCCAAAAAAGAAAAAGTGGTGTTATTAGCCATCAAACCTCAAAAATACACTTTTCCCAAAAGGTTTCCACAATTTTGGCCACTACTGTAGAGTAGGTTTTCTTAAGAGCAGTGGGTCCCCCCACCACCACCACACCCCACCATGGGTCCACGCTAAGCATGGCTATTGAATGATGCTCAGCCGATCCCTTTCCAGAAAGCAGACAAGGTCAAGATAAAGTAGCAAGACCTGGACAAAAACTAAATTTCCTTCCATGTAATTTAGATTAACTTTTAATTAAAAAGCAATTACATTAATTAAGTGCAGTTAATATAATCATTCCCACGTATTTAATCACTTCCCCCTTCTGCCGCATTAAAAAAAATTAAAAATTCAGCTGTAGGGGGTTTTTTTTGGACAGGTTCTGGGGCTCCATCCAAAGCTTTTTGGGGTAGAGAGATCGTAAGTCCAAATCCAGCCTGTGTTTTAAAGGGTATTATTGGATCGTTATTATTTCGAATTTTTGTAAAAGGCGCCAAGTAATTTTTTTTAGCTTGAGAAAAAAAAGTTCCCACTGGAAGAAATTACTCTCCTCTCCCAGAACCAGGCAATCTCCTAAGAAATTTTAATTAAATAACTGGTAATATATATATTAATATATATATATTAATCATTAATTTTAGATATGGTCATCAGGTCCTTTCACTACCTCCACTGACCTTTCAAAAAATGTTTTTTAATGCTCTTTATTAAAACTAACCATGCCGTGTTCTGTTGTTCCTGCTTAGTTGGATGGTTGAAATTGCATTCATGAAAATTCAATGCGTCTATTCAATCAGTGCTGTGGGCAAATCCATAGTTAAGATGTGGGAAGGCTGGAAAGTCCATTCCTAATTTAGTCGTTTTCATCATTAACTTTGCCATGGTGATTTATCTACAGGTAGTTTAGTGACCGTTTGAAGTTATAATGGCACCGAAAAAAGGGATTTATTATCATTTTTCAAACTTACAACCGTTGTAGTGTCTGCACCGTCACGTGATTGTCACATGATCGAAATTCAGAGGCTTGGCAACTGGCGTGTACTTATGACAGTTGCAGTGTCCTGATGTCACACAATCCCCTTTTGCGATCTTCCAACAAGAAAAGTCAACGAGGAAGCCAGATTCACTGAACAGCCGTGTTACTTATTTAACAACTGCAGCGATTCATTTAACGACGGTGGCGAGAAAGGCTGTAAAATGGGGCAAACCCCCTCCCTTAAGAACTGTCTTGCTTAGCACTGGAAATTTTGGACTCCATTGGGGGTCATAAGTCAAAGCCTTCCCGTATTCTTGTTCCTATACTGTAGCTCTTTATCAATCTCTTCCCACTTATGGCTACATCCACGTTGCTTGTATCTTTACAAATTATATTGTTTTTAGTGTTTCCTAGTATGATTTGATTGCTTATTAGTATCCTATGACTATCACTAAGTGTTGTATCTTATGATTCTTGACGAATATATTTTATTTTTTCTTTATGTACACTGAGAGCATATGCACCAAGGACAAATTCATTGTGTGTCCAATCACACTTGGCCAATATAAGAATTCTATTCTGTTCTGTTCTGTTCTGTTCTGCTCTGCTCTGCTCTGCTCTACTCTACTCTACTCTACTCTACTCTACTCTACTCTACTCTACTCTACTCTACTCTACTCTATCCCTTATTCTATTCTATTCTATTCTATTCTATTCTATTCTATTCTATTCTATTCTATTCTATTCTATTCTATTCTATTCTATTCTATTCCATTCCATTCCATTCCATTCCATTCCATTTAGTAAGCGGAGGTTTTAAAATATTGCACACATCCAAATGCATACATTTAAATCTTTTCTCTTTTTTTGCCTTTTCGTTGACAGGTTCTCCCATTTGAGCTGAAGACAACTGGTTTGAGACCTCCACAACCAAAGGTTGAATACCATGGTAAGGCCTGCAAATATTTGCAATATTAAATATTCTCTGGTTGTTTGAAGGAGCACAAAACATTTCCTTCCTGTCAATGATCAGGCTGTTTAGACAAGGAGAAAGCCAAAAATATTTCTTCTCAGGGAGGAGAAGCCTGTGTCTGTCAATCTTTAATATCTTCTGAAGATGTCAAACCATAAACATAATAATTTATATATCAACATGCGGGAATCTCCCAGGGAGGCATCAGTTGATTCGCAGGAGATCTGCGAAGGGTTAAGAGCACAAGTGGTATTCAGCCGGTTCGGGCTGACAATCCGACAATCAGCTGGCCCTGCCCTGCCCGCCCACCCACCCCCGCCCTATCCGGTCCTTTATTTTCTAGTTTCTAGCTCATCTCAATCATGGGAGCTGATTCCCTCCACCCCCTTCACTGTTCTACTTACCACTGCTGACGTGGAAAGTAAGCAGCTGAGCTTCTAAATGCTCCATTTT
The DNA here is from genome assembly GCF_059756535.1 of Pantherophis guttatus. Taxonomy (NCBI): domain Eukaryota; kingdom Metazoa; phylum Chordata; class Lepidosauria; order Squamata; family Colubridae; genus Pantherophis; species Pantherophis guttatus. The sequence goes on along the minus strand of NC_142075.1, from coordinate 18,626,603 downwards.
CAGCGAGAAGCATGCACTCACCGAACCGGTTATTAAACCAGCAGCATTCTACCACTGGTTAAGAGGAACTGGTCTTTTAAGAGGTGCAGTTTATAAAAAAGAGGTTGAGACTCTAGAAAAAGTGCAGAGAAGAGCAACCAAGATGATTAGGGGACTGGAGGCTAAAACATACGAAGAACTGTTACAGGAACTGGGCATGGCTGGTCTAGTGAAGAGAAGGACCAGGGGAGACATGATAGCAATCTTCCAATATTTGATGGGCTGCCACAGAGAGGAGGAAGGGGGTCAAGCTATTTTCCAAAGCACCCGAAGGCCAATCAAGGAATAATGGATGGAAACTGAACAAGGAGAGATTCAACCAGGGACGAAATCCAGCAGGTTCTGGAGAACTGGTAGCGGAAATTTTGAGTAGTTTGGAGAACTGGCAAATACGACTTCTGGCTGGCCCCAGAGTGGGGTGGGAATGGAGATTTTGCAAGATCCTTCCCCCAGGAGTGGGGAGGGAATGGGGATTTTGCAGTATCCTTCCCCTGGAGTGGGGAGGGAATGGGGATTTTGCAGTATCCTTCCCCTAGGAGTGGGGAGGGAATGGTGATTTTGCAGTATGCTTCCCCCAGGAGTGGGGAGGGAATGGGGATTTTGCAATATCTTTCCCCCAGGAATGGGGAGGGAATTGGGATTTTGCAGTATCTTTCCCCCAGGAGTGGGGAGGGAATGGAGATTTTGCAGTATCCTTCCCCTGCCACACCCATCAAGCCACACCACGTCCACCAAGCCACGCCCACAGAACCGGTAATAAAAAAAATGGATTTGACCACTGGATTCAACCTAGAAATAAGGAGAAATTTCCTGACCGTGAGAACAATCAACCAATGGAACAGAAGTTGCCTTCAAAAGCTGTGAGAGCTTCCTCACTGGAGGTTTTCAAGAAGAGACTGGACTGCCATCTGTCAGAAATGGTGTAGGGTCTCCTGCTTGGTGGGGGCGGGGTTGATCTAGATGACCTACAAGGTCCCTTCCAACTCCATTAAATCTGTTAACTTCAGTAATTATAGCTGGGTGAACATTTCCATCGGAGGGCTCAGAAAAGTCCTCCTGGATAAATGATTTCCCTTCTCCATCCACTCACACTTCAGTCCCTCCTTTCTGTGGCTTTGGAATTCATGCCTTAATTTATTTTCTTGCGACCAGAAAGGATTTCAATGAGGCTGTGATGGATGTCGGCATTAAATTGGATACCCCCCCCCCTATTTTTTTAATTAAGTTCATCTAAATTTAATTTTGCAATTTCACTTTGGTAAACCTACCTGACTCCAGCTGTTGAATGGGGCTTTTTTTTAAAAAAAAAAAATTCTACCAGTGCTCACACATAATTGTAGCTGTGAAAGATTTACAACTGCCGAAGTCATTTTTGGCCTGTTTGGGTTACACTTAGCATATGCTTCATGGATGACTAGTAACTTGAGCAATTAGTATCTATTCCCATTCCTGGAGGTGGTCCTTTTTATAAAAAAAAAATACATTTATTATTAATTTTTCTTCTTCTTTTTTTTTTTTTTTTACCATGAGGAAAGACTCCATGTTAACCTAAATACTGTCTTCAGTAATAAATAATTGCATTAAACCTAAAACTTACAACAGTACGGTGAGTTCATTGGCGAGAAGGTTAAACTGGTTGTAACCATGTAATATTTCACAAAGTACAGGTAGTCCTTGACTTATGACAGATCGTTTAGTGACTGTTCAAACTTACAACGCCACTGAAAAAAAGTGATTTTTTTAAAAAATTTTTTATTATAGTTCAAAAAAACAAAAAATCAAAAATAAATGTATAATAATTTTTCTATTACAGTGTAACTTTGCCAAAATATCCATATATATTTGCGCCAATAATCAGAGAGTAAAAATAGAAAATATTTACAAATTCTTGTATAGAAATTTACCTTTCCAATACTTATTAATTACCATAAATATACCATCATCTATAATTATAATCCAACATTATCTTTGTCTCTCTCTCCCATCGTTTCTGGATCCAATCATACCACATATTCCAGCTACCATAAAAGTGAAAAAAAGTGACTTATGATTGTTCTAAATCGACACTTATGATCATTGAAGCATCCTCATCGTCACGTCATTTACATTTGGCCACTGACTCTTATTTATGACGGTTGCAGTGTCCAGGGCAGAGTTGGCCTGCAATACCAGAGTTGGCCTGACTGTGGGCAGAGTTAGCCTGCAATACAGCATTCTAACCACTGGGAAGGAAGGAAGGAAGGAAGGAAGGGAGGGAGGGAGGGAGGGAGGGAGGAAGGAAGGAAGGAAGGAAGGAAGGAAGGAAGGAAGGAAGGAAGGAAGGAAGGAAGGAAGGAAGGAAGGAACAGCAATAGCCCTTAGAGTTATATACCACTTCACAGTGCTTTACAGCCCTCTCTAAGTGGTTTACAGAGTCAGAGTCTGGGTCCTCATTTTACCCACCTCGGAAGGATGGAAGGCTGAGTCAACCTTGAGCCTGGTAAGGTTTGAACTCCTGACTGTGGGCAGAGTTAGCCTGCAATACTGCATTCTAACCACTAGGAGGGAGGGAGGGAGGGAGGGAGGGAGGAAGGGAGGGAAGGAAGGAAGGAAGGAAGGAAGGAAGGAAGGAAGGAAGGAAGGAAGGAAGGAAGGAAGGAAGGAAGGAAGGAAGGGGACTATCAATAGCACATTTGACTCTAGTATAAGGGAGGGGAAGGGAAGAGAAAGGACCAGTTTCTCAGCAGGGTGAAGCCTATCTGACTTGAAAACACTTGTGAAAGGAGTCTGAATGAGAGCCAGGGAAAGGGAAAAAAATACTTGGAAATTGCAAAATGACAAAGTTATGTTATTCTTCCATTTTTGAGTTTTGAGATGGTCGCGACGTGAACGCGCATGCATACACACACAGAGAGACAGAGAGACTTTTGGGACTGTTATGTTTAAACCTCCAAAGTCTTAAGAATCCCTCATGGGCGCCTGCCAGTGCCGTTGATCCCTGCTGGGCATGGGGGAATGTCAACCATGTTAATATAAAGGGGGTTATTTAGGAGACCCAGTGAGCTGTGAATTATTGCCTCAGTTGTCACAAAAAGAGGGGAAAATGAGTTGCAAAGAGGAGTGGACGTGCGCTGGGTTCTGAAAAGCTTTGGGAGATTTTTTTGGGTGATAGGAGAGAAAACTCATATGTACTTTTCAGTGAAAAGAAATATTTGTTTTGTCAGATTGCAGAGCTGCCAACCCACCTCAATTGCTTTGTAAAATCCATTATGGAAACAAAAGAAGTCTATTTTTATGCCACCTGCGATGCAGAGAGGGGAAGAAAATGGGTCGAAACCTTCGGGTTTTGTTTTTTTTTATCTGACGAGTTTCGAATATTTGCCCACTTGCTAAAGTTAACACCAGGAATGCTAATCCTACTCTGATGCCAACATTTGGGGCCGGGCCCTAGAGATTCTTTTTAAAAGAGGATAGTGAGAAAACTCACAGGACTTTGTTATCATGAAATACTGGCTAGCTGGGTAGCAGGGAGGGAGAGAGGGAGAGAGGGAGAAAGGGAGAGGGAGAGAGAGAGAGAGAAAGAGAGAGAGAGATGGATATAGATGAGATAGATAGATAGATAGATAGATAGATAGATAGATAGATAGATAGATAGATAGATAGATGATACATAGGGATGGAAGAGAGGACTAGATTAGGTAGGTAGGTAGGTAGGTAGATAGAAAGATATGGAGATATGGATGGAAGAGGGATAGATAGATAGATAGATAGATAGATAGATAGATAGATAGATAGATAGATAGATAGATAGATAGATAGACAGACAGACAGATATGGAGATGATGGAGAGGTGGAGATATGGATGGAAGAGAGGGATAGATAGATAGATAGATAGATAGATAGATAGATAGATAGATAGATGATACATAGGGATGGAAGAGAGGAATAGATTAGAGATAGATGATAGAGATAGATAGATAGATAGATAGATAGATAGATAGATAGATAGATAGATAGATAGATAGATAGATAGATAGGAAGATATGGATATGGATGGAAGAGAGGGACAGATAGATAGATAGATAGATAGATAGATAGATAGATAGATAGATAGATAGATAGATAGATAGATAGATAGATGATGTAGATAGGGATGGAAAAGAGGAATAGAGATAGGTAGGTAGGTAGGTAGGTAGGTAGGTAGGTAGGTAGATAGATAGATAGATAGATAGATAGATAGATAGATAGATAGATAGATAGATATGGGTGGAGAGAGAGATGGATGGATTGATGGATGGATGGGTACATCTGCAAGAAAACAATCTCAGAGTACACCAAGGAACCCATACGAAGGGTATTTTCTTGTCTTTGATAACACAGTTGATTCCTCCCCATTATACGACGAACGACAAGAGGCAGTTCATGACTACGGACAGCTCCCTCAATATCAGCCCAACCTACCCCACAGTATTCATATAGTGGGGAATAGAAATGGTGGAGAGAGAGTTGCGTCTACTAAAAAGCATTCCGAAAAGAAAAGTAGGCTGTAACTGCAACAAAAAAATAATAATAAAGCAAGTAGCATCGACTTCCTGTTAAGTATAAAGTCAAATTTGCACGAGAGTTGTACTGTATTAACATTCCTCTTTTCTTTTGAGACTTAGGCAGGAATAGATAGTTCCCTGTGTGGGTGGAATTCCTGGGTGGTGAATCTAGAATCCTTACTTTTTCACAAGAGATCCGAGTCCAATTCCTCTGGATTTCCCTTCCCTTATTTAGCACCAATTTAGTCCTGACCATTAATTGGCCAGATTTCTCTAAGTAGACTTCAATAAATTGTTTATGCTGCAATCTAAAATGGTTCTGACCAGTGGTGAAATCCAATTTTTTTTATTACCAGTTCTGTGGGCGTGGCTTGGTGGGCGTGGCAATGGAAGGATACTGCGAAATCTCCATTTCCACCCCACTCTGGGGCCAGCCATTTGCCGGTTCTCCGAACTACTCAAAATTTCTGCTACCAGTTCTCTAGAGCCTGTCAGAACCTGCTGGATTTCATCCTTGGTCCTGATTCTTTATGCCTGAGACATATTTAGCCATTATGCACTGTAATTGAGATTGGTGGCTTAGCATGTTGCATGTATGAGTCTACATAATGCAATTTATTCAATAAGCCGAGATTTAAGTAAACTGTGGCTTAGTTGGATGTTGAGCTCAATCGTTATCTAAGCTGCTTTCTTTGTAGGTCTTAATTTCTCTTCCGTCCTGCTATCTTCTCAGGTAAGCCTATTGACAGGCAAAGAGCTGACATATACGTAATAAATTAAATTACATAAGCCACTGAACCATGTCTTTTTAAAAATGCACCTATTTCCTTGCTTCGCTATTAAAAGATGCTAACAAAAAGCTTAATGGATTTAGCAACCTAAGAATTAGTATCTATGAACAGTTGAATATCCTCCTATTCTGTTAATGCAAGGGGTGCAGTAATGCGAAATTGAACATAGAATATTTCTACCGAGAACGATGGTGAGAAAATTAGTTTTCAGATGAAAATCTGGCATATTTTAATACATTTTCAGTACTTCAGCCAGAATTAAAGCAGGGGTCCAAATGAGGACGTGGTGGCTCAGTAGCTAAGATGCTGAGATTGTCGATCAAAAGGTCGGCAGTTCAGCAGTTCGAATCCCTAGTGCTGCGTAGTGGGGTGAGCTCCCGTGACTTGTCCCAGCTTCTGCCAACCTAGCAGTTCGAAAGCAGGTAAAAAATGCAAGTAGAAAAATAGGGACCACCTTTGGTGGGAAGGTAACTGCGTTCCATGAGCCTTTGGCATTTAGTCATGCCAGCCACATGACCACGGAGACGTCTTTGGACAGCGCTGGCTCTTCGGCTTTGAAACGGAGATGAGCACCACTCCCTAGAGTCGGGAACTAGCACATATGTGCGAGGGGAACCTTTACCTTTACCTTTACCAAATGAGGTGACTGCTTCATGATAATATTTTTTTTTGTTTTGTTTTTAAAAAAAGAAAAAGTTTTATGGAAGAGAAAGCTAAGCATTACAGTATGTCTTCTCTTCTCTTCTCTTCTCTTCTCTTCTCTTCTCTTCTCTTCTCTTCTCTCCTCTCCTCTCCTCTCCTCTCCTCTCCTCTCCTCTCCTCTCCTCTCCTCTCCTCTCTTCTCCTCTCCTATCCATCATTTAACTTCTCTTCTCTTCTCTTCTCTTCTCTTCTCTTCTCTTCTCTTCTCTTCTCTTCTCTCCTCTCCTCTCCTCTCCTCTCCTCTCCTCTCCTCTCCTCTCCCCACCCCACCCCACCCCACCCCACCCCATAGCTGCTTTACCCTTAAGAACTGTTTTTCAAGGAAGGATAATTTTGGTGACTCTTTTCTTTTCTTTCTGAATTAATCACACATATTATTCCAGCCAGAGATTACAAACCAAAGGCAAGGACATTGCATTGCCATGCAGCCAAACTAAGAGAAGCACATGGTATCACTAAAGGCAGATGAAAACAATGGAAAGCAGTAGTTTGAACGGATAAGCAAATGTTTTTGTAAGAAGAAGCCAATAAATTGGTTAAATAGGCAGATTATCTTTTGGCAGCATTCAGGAGAACAGCAAGACAGATCCCTAACTCATAGGCAACATTAAACCCTGGTGTGGTCTGGCTTTAGCTTAGCATGCTGTAGAAATGGAGGCAACTATGGTTTATTCAGTAAACTGTAGACCCATTACATGTAAGTATAATATATCGAGGTGCCCAAGGGATGCGAAGTTCATTTTTTAAGAATAACCATCCCAGGAATGCATAGCGTTCCAACCCACATTAAATGGAATTGCACTTAAGAGGCCATAAGTATAACTTAAAGTGACGCAACAGCCATTTGAGTCAATACCACGATTGGCCCAACCAACTCAAGGTTACAGCAGTGTGTGCAAATATTGGATTTCTAGAAGCTTTTTTATTATTATTATTATTTTATCAAGCCGGTACATTCTTTTTAACCTGTCAACAAAGTGAAGCCGTCCAAGTCTTAACAAGGACGTGGAATGATCTGTAGCCAGAAAAGCATCGTTCTCCAAAGTTCCCAGATTTGTTGTGTTTGTTTGTCGTCCTCACCGCCATCAATCTTGCCAAATTCTGTCATTTGTGTTGCAGCTGTATCGTCCCCCCCCACCCACCCCCGCCACCCCCCAATCCACAGCCACATGCAGAGCTGGAGCTTCGAAAGTGAACTTAATCACTGGAGTTGGAATAGAGAAAACACCTGCAGCTTTACTTCATGCGAAAGCCACCACTGTGCAGGCTTCAACCAATTCTATAATTATTGCCCCGTTTCCAAGGTATTACCGTTTAAGCATAAAATTTGGCTCGCTGTACCTTCTGTATTCGTATATAAGCCTTGCATTACAATCTTGGAAAGGGGGAGGGGGGCAGGACAGATAATTCAGATGGTTTGAGTTTTATGGGGGGGGGGGTTGCCAGCAACTGTCTTGGGGCTGCCTTCAAGTGAAACCTTTTGAAGTTGGCTTTTAGCAATTAGATGTGACTCTTCAGGAAGTTTTAAGGGAGAAAGCAGAACTTTTCTAAGCTGCCATTGTGTGTTTTTTTTTACCCCATTCCCGCCTGCCCCCCCCCCGCCCCCAGTAAGTATTATTTATCATGTCTAATGACAGATTGATTTAAGTGAGTTCTGACTGAGGAAGCAGACTTTCTCCCGGCAAGGAATAATTCAAGACACACGGGGGTGGAATGGTGTCATTTACTCATTTCCCCCACCCCCTTCATTGTTCCACAAAATACATTGTTAGGATATGGTTTGAGCCTAACAAGTTGTCCAGGCAATATATTAAAGTCACAGAACACATATATTGCCTGGACAACTTGTTAGGCTCAAACCATATCCTAACATACATGATGAGGATAAAAGGAGATGATTGGAAAATGTAGAGTAAAGAGCAGGGGTGCTATTCAGCAGGTTCTGACAGGTTCCGGAGAACCGGTAGCGAAAATTTGAGTCGTTCGGAGAACCGGCAAATACCACCTCTGGCTGGCCCCAGAGTGGGGTGGGAATGGAGATTTTGCAATATCCTTCCCCCCAGGAGTGGGGAGGGAATGGGGATTTTGCAGTATCCTTCCCCTGGAATGGGGTGGGAATGGAGATTTTGCAGCATCCTTCCTCCAGGAGTGGGGAAGGAATGGAGATTTTGCAGTATCCTTCCCCTGGAGTGGGGAGGGAATGGAGATTTTTTTTATTTATGTATGTATGTATGTATGTATGTATGTATGTATGTATGTATGTATGTATGTATGTATTTATTTATTTATTTATTTATTTATTTATTGGTTCGATTTATATGCCGCCCTTCTCCGGAGACTCAGGACGGCTTACAATGCGTTAAGCAATAGCCTTCATACTTTTGTATATACCTGCTTAGTAGGGCTTTCGGCCCCTCCTAAGCAGTGTTCTTCTTTATACAAAGTCAGCTTATTGCCCCCACAATCCGGGTCCTCATTTTACCTACCTTGGAAGGATTGGAAGGCTGAGTCAACCTTGAGCCTGGTGAGATTTGAACTTGCAGTAATTGCAGGCAGCTGGCAGCTAAGTCCTACTTTAACAGCACTTTAGTCCGCTGCGCCACCAAAGGTCCTCATTTTGCAGAATCCTTTCCCTGGAGTGGAGAGGGAATGGAGATTTTTCAGTATCCTTCCCCAGGAGTGGGGTGGGAATGGAGATTTTGCAGTATCCTTTCCCTGGAGCTTGGTTATTTATTTCACGACCCAACTAGGTAACATTGTCAGTGCTAGAAGGGGGTTCCCCACAGCTCAACCCTGAGCTACAAATATCTTCTTCTCTTTGCCACAGGCATGAAATGGTCCTGTGGCAGAATCCAGTGCCACCTTGGTTCAAATTAATGGCCAGAAAAAAGACTAGGGATGGCTGGCTCATTTCTGTAACTTTACTAAAAGCCAATAAGTGGACGTATTTACTTCTGTCAAATGTTAAAAGATATGTAGTTCCTTCCAGCTATATTCCAGTGTGGCATGCTGATTGTGACACCTACAAATACAGATAATTTAAAAACGTGGCACATTAATTGGCAACTGTATCTGTGATCATATGTTTCGTGATCAATTTTAATGCACTTGGGAGCTCGCCCAGGAAAGTTGGCCACGGATGAACCTAAAATCCTTGGATGCAGATGGATGAAGATTTTTGTTCAAGTTGTAAGAGTAAGGGGTAAGAGGTTAACCCTCCACCAAAAGGCTCCATAAAATAAAACGTTCGTGGAAAAAGCCTGAACTTTTAAAGCCAAAACTGAGAATTGGAAAATGTGCAACTAGCAATTTTACACATCCTAAACAGTACTGAGATATTATTGTTCCATGCTGGGTGACTTCCAGCATTAAGGAATTGCACAATAGCAATAAAATCTGGTTGCAGCAGGAATGAAAGACAGCCCACATTTTTGCTAGACTAGACAGTCTAGTCTAGAAAAAAAAGAAGGACCAGGGGAGACATGATAGCAGTCTTCCAATATCTCAGGGACTGCCCCAAAGAAGAGGGAGTCAAGCTATTCTCCAAAGCACCTGAGGGCAGGACAAGAAGCAACGGGTGGAAACTAATCAAGGAGAGAAGCAACTTAGAATTAAGCAGAAATTTCCTGACAGTGAGAACAATTAACCAGGGGAACAACTTGCCTCCAGAAGTTGTGAATGCTCCAACACTGGAAGTTTTTAAGAAGAGACTGGATATCCATTTGTCTGAAATGGTATAAAGCAAGGGTGAAATTCAGCAGGTTCTTACAGGTTCTGGAGAACCAGTAGCAGAAATTTTGAGTAGCTTGGAGAACCGGCAAATACCACCTCTGGCTGGCCCCAGAGTGGGGAGGGAATGGAGATTTCGCAGTATCCTTCCCCTGGAGTGGGGTGGGAATGGAGATTTTGCAATATCCTTCCCCTGCCACACCCACCAAGCCACGCCCACAGAACCGGTAGGGAAAAATTTTGGATTTCACCCCTGGTATAGGGTCTCCTGCTTGAGCTTGGACTAGAAGACCTCCAAGGTCCCTTCCAACTCTGATACTCTATGTTTTATGTTGACGTCATACAGCCCTTGGCTTCAAAACTACTACCGTATTTTTTGGAGTATAAGACACACTTCCCCCCCCCCTAAAAGAGGCTGAAAATTTGGGTACGTCTTATACTCTGAATGTAGCTTATTCGAAGCTTTTTTTTCAGCCCGAACGAGGCCTTAGCAAGTGAAGCAATCTACCTCTGACTCTCAGCTGTGCTTTAGAAGCTTTTTTTCAGTGAAATGATCTTCCATGCTTTGCCTGCTCCCTCCGACTCTCAGCTGTGAAGGTTTTTTTCAGCCCTAATGAGGCCCTAGAGAGTGAAGCGATCTCCATGGTTTGCCTGCTTTTCTCATTGCTTCTCTCTCCAAAGATCAGTTGTGCTTTAGAAGCTGTTTTTTTTTTATCCCCAAGCAGGGGATAAAAACCAGCAAACTAATGTGCTGAAGCTGACCAGACTAAGGACTTTAGCCAGATGAATACCCTGGTAGGCAGATTCCCCCCCCCATTTTCCTCCCCAAAAACTAAGCTGTGCCTTATACTCTGGTGCATCTTATACTCCAAAAAATACGGTATTTACCATTATAGAATATAGAATTCTTTATTGGCCAAGTGTGTTTGGACACACAAGGAATTTGTCTTGGTGCATACTCTCTCAGTGTACATAAAAGAAAAGATACATTCGTCAAGAATCACAAGTTACAACACTTAATGATAGTCATAGGGAACATATAAGCAATCCAATCATATTAGGAAACAGTCAATATAAATCTTAAAGATACCAGCAACAAGGTTACAGTCATCTATATATATAAAAGTGAAAACCACTCACACATTAATCACAAAATCTCCAGAACCGTAAAGCCTACAAACTTGAAATTTGCCACGTATGTTCCTCTTGGCTTCTAGGTGCTCACCAAGAAAGGATTTTTCGAAATGACCATCACAGCATTAGTATTTCCTATATTATTATTATTACCGTGCTCTGATGCTAAGGAATTGTACTCCCTCTCCCCACCTCAATGCTCATCAACAGATACCCGTGGCCTCTGAGCACCAAACAAAGTGAAATGTCTTTTGTATGATGTCTCTAGACACCATACAAAAGTTTTATTCCACTTCCATCTCCTATACACTCCACTTTGAGAAGCAGCTGGAATATTTCGAACATCTGGGATGAATGTAGAGGCTGTCAAAGAAGCGAAGAATCATGAACCTACCCTTGATCGAAGCCAGTCCTCTTACACAGACATTTCAAAAAGAAGCACAAATGCACATTGGCATGAAATGTGTTACTCCAAATAGATCCTACAGGCAGTTTTTCTCTTTGGGTTTCTTACACCTAACATCATATTTTCACAGTTCCAAATTAATTTGTGGAGGGAAAAAAGAAGAGATGCTTACAAAAAAAGGTGATAGGAAATACAGTTGAATAATAATCCTGGTCTGTGTAGCACCTTAAAAGATGGAATTGAGGGGCAAAAGTATATTGATTTATTAATTCATCAATTAATTTGATTCATTGATCATTCTTCATGGGACAATGAATACCATTGCTTATTAATATATCTATTTGGAAAACTTAGTTTTTTCTTGTTTGACTTATATAGCCATTCATCTCAACTGCATGGCTCTACCAAAATTTTAAAAACTACAATAAAGCAATACAATCAGTGGTGGGTTACTCCAGTGGTGGGTTCCTCCCGGTTCGGCCCGATTCCACCGAACCAGTAGTGGTGACGATATGACGTCACCGAACCGGTTCCCACCCCCGTCCCCCTGCCCCACCATGTTAGTCTTAACTTTTATTTGGCACCATCCCCAATCTATTGCTGCCTCCTGAGTCCCAGCTGATCAGCTAGAAGGAAAAAAACTGTTTAAACTCTTGCCGCGGGGCTTCAAAGGGCCGCCCTACAGCTGATCAGTGTTAAAAGGCAGTGTGCTCGTAGACCGGTGCCTGCAAAAATAAATGAATAGACCGGTGCCTGCAAAAATAAATGAATAGACCGGTGCCTGCAAAAACAAATGGGTAGACCAATGCCTGCAAAAAACAAATGAGTAGACCAGTGCCTGCAAAAATAAATGAATAGACCGGTGCCTCCAAAAACAAATGAGTAGACTGGTGCCTGCAAAAACAAATGAGTAGACCGGTGCCTGCAAAAACAAATGAGTAGACCGGTACAGCTCTGCAAGCAGTTAAAAGCCTGGTAGACCAGTACTCTGCTAAATCCTAAAGACTTGTCACATGACCATCAAGTCACGCCCACAAAATAAGCCACGCCCACAGAACCGGTAGTAAAAAAAATTAGAACCTACCCCTGGGTTACTCCCACCACTGGTGGGACTGGTAGTGGTGATGGCGGGGGAGGCTCCGCCCACCCACGTAGACGTCATCAAAAACAATCTACACATGTGCAGAAGTGCCACGTGCTCATGAAGTGAGCCCACATGCTACCGATAGCGAACGAGTAACGCCGGGTTTTGAAACCTACCACTGAATACAATGATAAACAAATAGAAACATAAAGCTAATACAAATTAACAAAATCTACAGCCAAGATCCATTTTAAAGAAGTAACTCTGGAAGGCTAACAACATGTAAAAATCCATATTAATTTAATAATAATAATAAGGAGAAAAAAACAGAGGCCTTCCAACCGCTTATGAACTGCCAGAATTTTGAGTAGAAATGACATTTGATACGCATTATGGTGAAACCTTAGACACAAAAACATGTTCCTAGCTGGAGAACGGAGTATGAACCTCAGTTCTGATTATCCTCAGGGGAAAAATAATCTGTAATTGATTGGGGTATGATTAGATCCCTGAAGAGTAGTAAATGGGAATAAACAGATGGAAAAAAACGGGGCCATAACATTAAAAAAGTTAAAATTGGATGTTTTTCTTATTGCACTTGCTAAATAAGTTTTATACCTCACCATGTTCCCTTGTTTTTTTTCACCTACCAGCTAATTGGGAAGCTTCCAATTAGTGTCTTCTCAGTCATCTAGGACATGGTTGTTCCAAAAGCAATTGGACTTCCTTTGTTTTCTTCCTGAAGACGTTTTGCTTCCCAAGTTGTCAAGAAAACATTTCACTTCTTGAATGAGAAGCGAAACGTCTTCAAGAAAAAGCAAAGGGATTCCCATTTCGTGCCATCCACAATTTTCAGAATAAACACAATTGCTTAATAGAATAGAAGAACAGAGTTGGAAGGGACCTTGGAGGTCTTCCTGTCCAACCTCCTGCCCAGGCAGGAAACCCTACACCACTTCAGACAAATGGTTATCCAACATCTTCTTAAAAACTTCCAGTGTTGGAGCATTCACAACTTCTGGAGGCAAGTTGTTCCACTGGTTAACTGATCTCACTATCAGGAAATTTCTGCTTACTTCTAAGTTGCTTCTCTCCTTGATTAATTTCCACCCATTGCTTCTTGTCCTACCCTCAGGTTCTTTGGAGAATAGCTTGACTCCCTCTTCTTTGTGGCAGCCCTTGAGATATTGGAAGACTGCTATCATGTCTCCCCTAGTCCTTCTTTTCATTAAACTAGACATATCCAATTCCATCAACCGTTCTTTATATGTTTTAGCCTCCAGTTCCCCTAATCATTTTTGTTGCTCTTCTCTGCACTCTTTCTAGAGTCTCAACATCTTTTTTATATCATGGCTACCAAAACTGGATGCAGTATTCCAAGTGTGGCCTTATAAAGTGGTATTAACACTTCACGTGATCTTGAGCTTCTCCAAGTTAGGCCGTAAGTAAGTTCAGAAGGACGGCATTAGAAATGACCTACGGCTTAACTTGGAGAAGCCTGAGAGATGCACTTAGGCTGTGGTTGCTAGTAGTTGTTTTAATATGAACAATATTGCTTTTAGCCTTCCACCTCCAGCTTGCACAATGTGTACATTGGCAGCAGATCTGGGTGTTTTAAGAATAAATAAATGTCTTAATTGTCCTTTTAAAACAGTGAGCAATTACATTAGGCATGGATACAGCTGGCAGATACTCAAGACCAAGAGAAAAAAAATATGCCAAAACATAACACAGCATATTGTTGCACTTGGCTGTTATCACTAGAATATTCCTCAAATGATAGGTTGGCTAATTTTGTTTTCAAAATATATGCTGTATAATGTGAGGAGTGCAAAAGAAAAAGATTAGACCGTGGGGTGACCTTGAAAAATTGTAGGCATGCTTTAATAAATAGCATATTTATTAAAGTGCATATGTTTCGGTGTTTGCTTAAATATGGTTTTAATTCAGTATGTATAAAATACATACATTTCTTTTCGGGTCCAAAAATCGATACCATCCACAGTAAGTTCCACTTGGAACCGAAATCAATTTCTTTTAATCTAGTTATGCCAAAACGTAAAGGAAAAAAAAACAAGTTCTACAAGAAATAAGCAGTTCTCCTACATCATTTTTTTTTCTTCCAGAAGCGAAACACTTTTAAGGTATTAGCTTCAATTCATGGGACTTGATTCGGCATGAAAAAATGTTTCTTTTCTGCAACTTAATTGCTGTACTAAGTCAAGTTGAGCTGGTGTTGACATGAGGTGGTTTGGTTTTGAGAGAAAGTGTGGATTTTCTCCCTGTGGTGAATGTTTCTTTTAAAAAGTTTGTTAGTTGGAAGAGGTGCTACCAGAGTCCTGATTTTTTTTGTTTTGCCATAAAAAAAAAAGGATGTTCAGTGTTAATTGGAGTGATAACTTAGGCTCACTAAGAGTTGGCTAACTTAGTTTGCAAAATAATTGATTTATGCATACCTGAAACTAGTTGAGTTGAGCTTATTTTATCTTATTTTATCTTATCTTATCTTATCTTATCTTATCTTATCTATACCTTATTTATTTATTTATTTATTTATTTATTTATTTATTTATTTATTTATTTATTTTCTTCGATTTCTATGCCGCCCTTCTCCAGTAGGACTCGGGGCGGCTCACAGAATAAAAAAACATATAACAATAAATAGAACTAAAAACATCCAAATGTAAAAAACCCAACAACTAAAATCTCATAACAGATCAGGGAATTTGCTGAAAAAGCCATGTCTTCAGTTCGGCACGGAAAGCGCGGAGGTCGGGGGCTGCCCGAAGCCCGGTGAGTAATTCATTCCAGAGGCTCAGTGTGGCCGAGGGCGGCATATAAACTGAATAAAATAAAAAGAGAGCCTTGGTAGTACAGTAGTCTAAAGCACCCTGTTATTAAGACCAGCTGCCTGCAATTACTGCAGGTTCGAATCTCGCCAGGCTCAAGGTTGATTCAGCCTTCCATCCTTTCTAAGGTAGGTAAATTGAGGACCCAGTTTGTGGGGGCAATAAGCTGACTTTGTATAAATATACAAAAGGATGAAGGCTATTGCTTAGCGCATTGTAAGCCGCCCTGAGTCTCCGGAGAAGGGTGGCATATAAATCAAGTTAAAAAATAAAATAAAAAATAAAAATAAATATAAAAATATTCAATCAGGTAAGATCATCCCATTTTACCCCAATCAGATCTGTTTTTATAGATACATTAGGAATATGGTGATAGCAGATTTGATTTTATCCCCAATAAAAACACGAGGGAGGAAGAAGAAGAAGAAGCAATGTTTGCCTAATTTAAAAAAAAAAAAAAGACTATCGGAAAGAAGAAAAAATCTATTTTCTAAGTTCTATCTAAGTTCCTAAGATAGAACTTCCAAAACTTGGAAGGACAAAAGGAATGGAATGAATTGAGGGAGAGAGAAAATGAGATTTCTAAAAATTAATTCAGCCTGTGCTCCCAGAAATGTATGACATTCTTTGAATAAAACATTAATAGAATTCTAAATGTAACTCTGAAAAATGGAACGCCATTGTGTGTATATAACTATGTGTATGACTATGTGCCTGTGTATATAAGAGGTTGCTTCCCCGTATCCAGTCACTGAGAAGGCCAATATTGATTTTTTTCTCCCTGGTAAGAGTTGGATTGGGAAACTTTTCAGCTTAAAGCAATAATTAAAGTTTCTTTAACTAGAAAGACCTCCATATGTCTGTGTTACCAGACAAAGACTTGTTCTGAAATGAACATATCGTATGAACGTATGAAGAAGGGTTGCAGGAACTATAATATTGTACTGTAATATTGTAATATTGTGCTGCAAACTAGAGCATACAAAATCTTTGCCAGACCAATTCTCGAATACAGCTCATCTGCCTGGAATCCACACTGCATATCGGACATTAATACAATTGAGTGAGTCCAAAGGTATTTCACGAGAAAAGTCCTCCACTCCTCTGCTCACAATAGAATCCTTTATGCCACCAGGCTTGAAATTTTGGTCTTGGACAACCTAGAACTACGCCTAAGCATAGTACATAAAATCATCTGCTACAATGTCCTCCCTGTCAATGACTACTTCAGCTTCACCCGCAATAATACATGAGCACACAATAGATACAAACTCAAGGTAAACCGCTCCAAACTCAGTTGCAGAAAATAAAACTTCAGCAACAGAGTAGTCAACGCCTGGAATACACTACCTGACTCCGTGGTTACTTCCCCAAACCCCCAAAACTTTAACCTTAGACTGTCTACTATTCACCTCACCCCATTCCTAAGAGGTCTGTAAGGGGACGTGCATAAGTGCACCAGCGTGCCTACCGTCCCTGTCCCACTGTCCCCATTTATTCGTATCTATTTCCTGTGTTCATATTCATGTTTATATTAATATGTTGCTTGTATTCTTACGATATGTATTGATATTGTTTCCTGATTGTTTATTTGTACCCTATGGCTATCATTAAGTGTTGTACCTTATGATCTTGATGAACGTATCTTTTCTTTTATGTACACTGAGAGCATAGACACCAAGACAAATTCCTTGTGTGTCCAACCACACTTGGCCAATAAAGAATTCTATTCTATTCTATTCTATTCTATTCTATTCTATTCTATTCTATTCTATTCTATTCTATTCTATTCTATTCTATTCTATTCTATTCCATTCCATTCCATTCCATTCCATTCCATTCCATTCTATTCTATTCTATTCTACTTATACCTGTTATCTTGTACCTGTTTGACAAAATAAATAAATAAAACTGGGTATGTCTACTAATCTAATGAAGAGAAGGACTAGGGGAGACAGGATAGCAGTCTTCCAATATCTCAGGGGCTGCCACAAAGAAGAGGGAGTCAAACTATTCTCCAAAGCACCTGAAGGCAGGACAAGAGGCAATGGATGGAAACTTATCAAGGAGAGAAGCAACCTAGAACTAAAGAGAAATTTCTTGACAGTGAGAACAATTAACCAACGGAATGGCTTGCCTTCAGAAGTTCTGGGTGCTCCAACACTGGAAGTTTTTTAGAAGACAACTATTTGTCTGAAACAGTATAGGGCAATAGTTCTCAAAACCTGTGATCTGTGGACTCCTGGGGGGGGGCCCATGACGTAGTTACAGGGGGTCTGCGAAAGCTTGAAGAAATTGTATGAGTTAAATGTTGAGTTAAATCTTGGGGGTCCAGGGCCGCAAAAGGTATTTAAAGGTGGTCTGTGGTGAAGAAAAGGTTGAAAACCACTGGTGTAGAGGGTTGAGCAGGGGGTTGGACTAGAAGACCTCCAAGGTCCCTTCCAACACTGTTATTCTGAGTGTATTTGTTGACTGTGTGGTCTTTTGGAGAGAGTAAGTGGTTTAATTCAGGGTGATTTCTTATTAAAATATTCTTCAGGTGTTGAAAGATTTTCAGACAGACTAGGTAGCCCAGCTGGGCTTATATATATGTACTTGTTTAAAAACAGTAGGTACCATTAGCTGGCTAGAGGAAGAAACTGACTGAGGAGGATTTATTTAGTAAGATGTATTACAGCGAGCATTAAAGACAGAAGAAGGAAAAGGAGAAGAAGGGAGGAAAATGAGTGTCTGGGAAAAATCACAGGGAGAAGCAATTAATTATACCAAGGAAAATGTTTAGTTCATGCAAAATGTAAAATCCTGTCCCAAATGAAGAAAACCATATGGGCAACTGTAGATATTCTGCAGTTTTTTTTTTCTTTTGAAGCTTGCATGCAGATACATTCCAGATAGCAAAGTTTTCCATGCACTAATAATAAAAAATGTCCTTTAAAAAAAAAAAAGAATAAGCTTAGATGCCAAAGATGGCATCTGAAATCTCACATAATCAAAACGGAGAGCATTCTCCATCACTTGTAGTGGCGGCTGGTGTGAGAGAGAAGACAGACACACACACACACACACACACAGAGAGAGAGAGAGAGAGAGAGACAGAGAGAGAGACAGAGAGAGAGACAGAGAGAGAGACAGAGAGAGAGACAGAAGAGAGAGACAGACAGAGAGAGTGTTGATGTTGGCCCTAGTGTTCAATATTGGCCTTCACTTTTCACATTCTCATTGGCGGCCATGGCATTTTTTCCAGCTTCTCATTCTCCTCCTTTCTGATGTCATGTGGCATCACTACATCCATGAGCCACCACTGTCTTCTGGTCCTTGTCTACTGCTATGATGTCTGATTCATTGAATAGTACCTGCCTGTCCACCTGAATTTGGAAGTCCCACAGGATCTTAGCTCTCTCATTCTCCTTCACTTTATCTGGGATCTCCCATCTGGCCTTGGGAAGGTCTAGACCAGTGCAGATGTTCCTATGCACAGTGCCAGCTGCTTGATTATGTGATTTTGATTTTGTCTGTCTGTCTGTCCATTCATCTGTCTGACCATCTGTCCATTTGTCCTCTCCCTCCCTCCCTCCATCTGTCCATCCGTCCATCTATCATCTATCTAACACATTTCAGTCATCTCTAATTTTCTACATTCTGTCCACATTTTGTATCTTTTTTGGTATTCAAGAAAGAAGACTATTCATAGCTCAAGGTTGAAATGAGGGGTCTTTGGTGCTCTCTGAGCTTGGTTGTTTTCTTGCAGATGTTTCATTACCTAAACTAAGGAACATCATCCGTGCTTTTTTGGTATTTTTTTCTTTCCCCACTATTTCTTGAAAATGTTTCTTGAGACCTTGGTCCTAGGTGGAGGACAGTAGTTGCGGCATCAAATCCTTGCCTGACTATACAATTCTTGGAGTAACTTGGCATGGGAGGCACAGATGCACCATGGAGTCCCTTGGAGGACAGGAAGGATAAAAAGATAATAAAGAAATGCAAACAATAATTAGAATTTATATCGCCTTCTGAAAGTGTTCAGAGCAGTCTCTGCAACAGGCACATCTGCCAATGTGATCGGTTTTATTATCTCCATATTTTCAATTCAGAAACAGAAGTTAAGAGAATCTGAGTTCCAATTGAGAAATTTAAGATTCCGGGCTATTTAACAGATTAACAGAGTTGGAAGGGACCTTGTAGGACATCCAGTCCAACCCTCACCCAAGCAGGAGACCCTACACCATTTCTGAGAGATGGCAGTTCAGTCTGTTCTTGAAAGCTTCCAGTGATGGAGCTCCCACAACTTCTGAAGGCAACTTCTGTTCCATTGATTGATTGTTCTCACTGTCAGAAAATTTCTCCTTATTTCCAGGTTGAATCTCTCCTTGATCAGTTTCCATCCATTATTCCTTGTCTGGCCTTCGGGTGCTTTGGAAAATAGTTTGATTCCCTCTTCTTTGTGGCAACCCTTCAAATATTGGAAGACTGTTGTCATGTCTTCTCTGGTCCTTCTTTTCATTAAACTAGATATACCCAGTTCCTGCAACCGTTCTTCATACGTTTTAGCTTCCAATCCCCTAATCATCCTGGTTGCTCTTCTCTGCACTTTTTCTAGAGTCTCAACATCTTTTTTATAGTGTGGTGACCAAAACTGGACGCAGTACTCTAGGTGTGGTCTTACTAAGGCTTTATAGAGGGGTATTAGTGTATCACTTGATCTTGATTGTATCCCTCTCTTAATGCAGTTTAGGATTGCATTGGCTTTTTTGATTGCTGGCGCACACTGTTGGCTCATATTTAATTGGTTGTAAACTAAGACTCCAAGATCCCTGTCAGTTACTGCTATTAAGCCTGGTTACACCCAGTGTAAGACTTTATTTTTCTCTACTATATAACTCTAAAATATCTATATTTTTTAATATGCCTATCAGCATAGACTTCAGGAGTGAGTAGTTATAAAGTCTTGAGCTTAATCTGGTCCTTTTGCATCCTTAAGGGGCATTTGAAATGGCAAATATCATTTTTACGGAAACAGTTTTATTTTTTTATTTGATTTCTATACTTACTCATCTCAACAAGTGACTCTGGGCAGCATATATAATTTATTGTTCTAAACATGTACTGCTTTTGAACAAATTAGATCAAAAAGGTAACCAAGGAGAATGGCTAAAGAATATAAAGAATATAACAATCCTGGGACTCAGCAGAACTCGGGGAAGCCAGTTTTAAAAAACTTCGCTTGTCCAGGAATTAAATGCTCAGTGTGAAGGTATTTCACGGAGAAACTGTACCTTGTTAGAAAAATTAATTAATTCTGCATTTTTAAGCTAACTCGCCTAATTCACAATGCCTGGAGAGCTCTTTGTATTAAAACAGTTAATCTCCAATTCCAAATTTCTCTAAATGTCGTGCTGCAGTTCTCAGTTCAAAAGTATGTGGTGAAAAATAAAAATACCTACAAAAGGATGCACTCGGAGAAAGTTACACTGAAAATGTGCATGTTAGAGAAAGATGGCCCTGTGTCCTATACAAAATTGTACATTAAAGGAAAGCAAAGGTTTTGGATTTTGTGATTTGAGTCAATGGCGATGTTGACTTTTGATGGAATGGATTTGAAATTTAGTCAAGGCAAAGCTTAAATTTCATAGTGTTGAGTGGAAAGCACCAGCCCAGGTGGCATGCTTGTTAGGGTAAAGGGTGTTCCTTGGTGTAGTATAGTGTTGTGGCCCGTACGCAGCCTGTGCGGCTGATGGCTGATTCGGACAGCGAGGAGGCTGGTGTGGTGTTTTGTTTTTTTTTTAATTTGATTTATATGCCACCCTTCTCCGAAGACTCAGGGCGGCTTACAGTGCGTTAAGCAATAGCCTTCATACTTTTGTATATTTATACAAAGTCAGCTTATTGCCCCCACAAACTGGGTCCTCATTTAACCTACCTTAGAAAGGATGGAAGGCTGAGTCAACCTTGAGCCTTGGAGAGATTCGAACCAGCAGTAAATTGCAGGCAGCTGTGTTAATAACAGGGTGCACTAAACCACTGTACTATCAAGGCTCTTGGTTGCGCCAGCAGCCTGTGCAGCTGGCACTCGAGTCGGACAATGAGGAGGCTGGAGAAGATGTGGTGCCAGAGGCAGGGATTCAGCCAGGGCCTTCAGAACCTCCAGAAGCTCCCTTAAGTGAAGAGGACGAAGAAGATGAGCCTCTTCTCGATGCACGGGCGCGCAGAGCTGCCAAAAGGCAGGAGTGGCTCCTCAGGGGGAGGTCTCCTCGAGAGTAAGGCTTGGGGCTAATTGGCCACTCCCTTAGCCTATTTAAGGAGGAACGCCGACTGAAGCAATTTGCAGGGAACAACTCAGTTCACTCTCCTTCATGCCTTGATCTTAGTTCTCTGCAAATTGCTTCTGGGCTTTCTGCCAACCATAGTAAGATTACGATTATTTATTCTTTGGATTCTTGTAGGCTGTTAAGAAAGTTAATTAACAGTCTTTGTTTGAAAAAAAAACTGATTTAATTTAGTAAACTAAGGTTTGTACAGACTTTATGTGTGCTGCGTTCTTTGGGGTCCGTAGCTGGGGCAGAACATATACTGTGTTTCCCCAAAAGTAAGACCCTGTCTTATATATATATATTTTTTGGAACCCTGAAATAAGCACTTGGCCTTATTTTCAGGGAGCTCTTATTATTTTGGGGCATGTGGAGGAAACCAGAGGTAATGGCGGGGACCGGCTGCAGGTGCATTTAAATATTTTCGGGGAGGGCTTATTCTCGGGGGGGGGGCTTATTTTAGTGCATGCGCTCAAAAGACCGATTGGGCTTATTATCAGGAGATGTCTTATTTTAGGGGAAACAGGGTACAAACTCCGGCAACGGGTAATCATTCAACAAATTATAGCTAAGCAACCTTCACCAGCATAAACATTTTCCACGTCTCTTGAACATAGTCTTTCTTAATACATATGCTCTTGTGTATGGCTTCTCTAATATACATACTTGATGGTACAGAGATCTCTGGGGAGCACCTACACCCATGTACCTATTCAAGGATAAATGCATGGTTGTTATCAATTAAGAACAAAAGGTGCTTCTGATCTCAACCCATGGCATCTCCATGGGTGTTGCGAAGGGTCTCTTAATGTTGCATCCGACCCGTTTCATTAGAGGATAAATCTGCGTGATTTCTACCACACGCTTCCTAATGTTGGAACGGGTTCAGCCCAGCTGAAATTCATTGCAGACCGCAAAAAAACCCCCTCCCTGCCTTGACTCTTTCCAACTTGGCGGCCAAATAGCTCTAATAAATAAGTAAAACAAACTGTAAATTGCTTGCCTGGGTTCACGACGAATAATCGAAACGATTAGGTTTCACAATCTTGGAGAAAGGTTAAGTTAAGCGTGGAATTTTTCTGCTTTGCCTTTTGTCAAATTTGCCAAGTTTAAAGAGTCCACGTTGCTGTAAAACATGATTATTTCCTCCCTCTTTCTTATCGGTTGGGTTTATAGTGGTTGACAGTGCAAATCGGTTGCACGCCTGTAAGCATTATGGGCTGCTTTTCCCGTCTGAATGTCATTGCAAGTGGTAAAGTGGGTTTAGACTTGTGTAATGTACGTCTGCATTGTGTGGCCGCAAAGAGCAGAAAAGGCTTATTGGTTAGGAGTATGCTTTGGGAATGAAAATCCAGAACCCCAAAACATTTACTTGATCAAATGATGACAGACATAGCAAGGCACCCTTCAGGTTGATATGGGAAGGGAACGAGCTAAATGCTTGTTAAATAATCAAAGTTAACGAGCTGGTTAAATTAATCGATAGATGTTTTATGGACACACTTTGCATTTGGCATCAAACAAAAGGAGTCTCTGAAGACATCAATAAAAGGATCAGGTGCGATGAAAACGAATTAAGCCACCTGGGAATGGCCAGCAATTTTCCATTATATGTCCCTGTAGACTTTCTAACTTATCTACTAAGTGTCATCTTCCTCCATCTCCCTGAGTCTTCATGCTGCCCGATTTCGGGTTGATGCTCAGGACCCCAGATAGCACTCTGGTATCTGGGCAGCTGGTTGAATTTTAAAAGAGATTCGGATTAATGTCAGGGTTCCAAGTAACATCCCCAACGAAAGACAACTCCGAGGCTTGAGTTTCCTCAAAGTTCCATTTTATTAAAGATGTCATATTGGCACATCTGGGAAAACCCGAATCTGAAAGCTTCCAGGTTTTCCCCACCCAAAGGAAAGTCCAAATCCCTGCCCAATACCCACATGTCCATCACATGGTCCAATCAAAGCACCGTCCCAATTGGAGATGCCTTCAGCCACACCCCTCCAGGTGCAGAGCAAGATGTCCTTGACTCTCTGAGAAAGGAATGTTATTATGACTATATATCTCACCCCTGCTCCATAGAATCCCCCCTCCCAGTTTCCCACAGTAGTAAATGTGGCAGGCCTGAAGATCCAACGAAAAAGCTTCCGTGCCTGACACTAAGGTTTCAGTCCCAGAATCCTCAAGCTAAGTAATCCTCACTTAACAACTGGTCAGGGTTACAGCAGATACCCAAAAGCTTACAAGTCAGTTCCAGAGTTCCAATGGCTACACTGCAACCTTAAACACTCAAAGAGCCATTTGGACCCGTTTCCCACAGAAAAGAGAACACCAGGAGCCACAAAACCTTGATGGGCGTGGCCAACTCGACGTCACTCACTTTCACCAGTCACATGACACCCCCCCAGACACGCCTACCCAGCTGGTCATTAGGGCAAAGAACTGGTTGTTAAAAAACAACGGGAACCACAAAACCCTTTTGACATCTCTCTCTCTCCCCTCCCCTCTGTATCTCTCTATGTCTCTCTCTCCCCCCCCACTCTCTCTGTATCTCTCTGTCTCTGTCCTGGCTGCTTCTCCATCCCCCGCTGTCGCCCTTACCTTCTCAGGACAGGCGAGGAGTGACTGGGAGGGGAGGGGGAGAGGCAGGGCCAGACACTGGTGGAGTCATCCAACAGGGAGCCACAGCAGAGGGCCCAGAGAGCCGTATGTGGCTCCGGAGCCGCAGGTTGCCGACACCCGGTTACACACACACAGACAGCTACACAACCTCATTTCAAGTGCTAGCAACCTCTATGGCTAGTTGTGGTGGGCACATGGCTGTGTTTCATAACATTTTTGGCTCATTTCCAGCCTTTTTGTATGGCCTCCAACTAAAAACATCGATAGGAATACATGGATTCGCTTCGCAGTCACTGCATTCTCTTAACGAAAAATGCAAATAAAGTAGTGAAATCGAATTCAGTCATGTGGCTGCCTCAACTTAACGATTGTTATAACTCCATTACGGTCGTAGGTCGAAAACTACCTGTAGTTTGGCACCAAGAAAAATATGCAGGAACTACTTATGTCCTTATGGATTCTTTAGGACCGGCCTGCAAATTCATGATGCCAAATTCAAAACTGCCTCCGAGGCTCCCCTATACATCCTGCCCATATCATGTTCAAAATGCCTAGCCAAATGAGGAGAAGATTGCCTTCATTGGGATCTTGTGAAAACACAGCCTCACTTCTTCGTTGGACTTATTAAAATCCCTTTAATGATACATCAATAAACCAACCCTGGGGGAGACGGCCTTGCCAATTTAAAATTGTAATTGTATGCTTTATCTTTCCATATGCCCTTAATGCTTGCCATCAGATACCCGCCTCCAAAAAGAAAAAGAAAATGAAAAAAAAAAAAACCCAGTTGGAGAGATGAGAAACGTTCTTCGCTTTGATAACAAGCCAGCCACTTATCTGCATTTTCTTTCCCGAAAAATTGCAGCCCCCTTCGTTCGATATCAAAAAGCCACCGAGCCAAGTTGCGCGCTCTCTCGTTTATCCCACAAAACTCGCTTAATTGCTTTGAAATGTGATAATCAAAGAACCAGGTAAATTCAAGAAGTTTGGCTAATTGGCCGCTCATCCCGGCTTCTTAAAGGAAATTTGAGCACATTCCCAAGTTTATTAACGCAGTCACTGGCTTTTTTTTTTTTCTTTTTTTTTTTTTTGCAGATGCTAGGGATGTCTGGCATCCGTTGATACGCATCAGAAAAAAAAACCCCTCCAGACTGTCGAATAGCCATTATTAGAACTAAACCTGAAATGGAATTGATTTGAGCTTTACTTGGCCTGGTATGTGCTTTGCCCAATCAGCTAAACACTGTTTCAATTTGATAGAAGGGCTAAATGGAACAAGAGGAGGCAGCCGGTGCCATTTACCTGGCCCAGCGTCATGGTATGGAGTCTAGCCTGTTTCCCTAAAGTGGTTATTAGTTGGTTTGTACTCCCCCTTAACCTTTAAAGGGTTTTAACTGAGATTGAATTAGCAATAGATGGAAGCTGGTCAGAGGGGGATCCAGGGGTGAAATCTAAAATTTGTTACTACCGGTTCTGTGGGCGTGGCTTGTTGGGGGGGAGGGTAATGTGACTGGGTGGGTGTGGCCAATTTTTTTTATTTTTAAAACCATTTTTTACATGTAAAATCATGTAAAAAAAATGCTTTCAAAAGACTCTGACGATCCCAGCTGAGTTGCCTGATCGGCAGGCAACTCAGCTGGGATCATCAGAGCTTGGATCGTCAGAGCCATTTAAAAGGAAAAAAAAGGCTCTGATGATCGCGCGGCTCAGCTGGGCATGGGGGACAGGAGCAGGGATTTTTGCTACCGGTTCTCCAAACTGCCGGCCGCCATCACGAGCCGGTCTGAACCGAGAGCATTTCACCCCTGGGGAGATCCAACCTGGAATTAAGGAGAAATTTCCTGACAGTGAGGACAATTACTCAGTGGTGGAACAGCTTGCCTCCTGGAGTTGTAGATGTTCCATCACGGGAGGTTTTCAAGAAAAGATTGGGCAGCCATTTTGTCTGAGATAGAACAAGGACCTTGTGCAGGGGTTTGGACTAGAAGACCTCCGAAATCCCTTCCAGCCCTACGAATCTATGACAATAGGTGTGGTGAGGAACTCTCCTCAGCTTCCTGCTTCTTCTATCTCTCCATACCATCGTGAATCATGGAAAATGTTTTAGGTGAAGAGAACTGAGGGGGTTTTAAGTGTCTGGTAAGAGACTGTCTTTCTGTTCTGACCTAGGCTTCCTTAGAAAGTATACAGCACAATCTTAGTCCCGGCAAACCTCTTTTATTCATACGGCTGTGAATTATTGTCATTCCCAGTCCGAAAGGCTTCTCAAACAGTCTTGCAGGGGAGTGTTTACAAACACCCACCTTATCTCCCTTGGAATGCTGCCAGAGAACTAATTGCCACACGCAGGGCAAGGCCAAACTTAGCACAGAGTCAAAGAGTACTTTTCCAAAGCTTTTACCGACCAGATGAACTAATTGCTTCCTTCAAAAGCTCATGTCCCATTCACTCCTCTTTTATGTCTTATGGGAGGGACCAATCATCTCCAAGCCTTACTCCCAAGTTGACCCTGTTTCCTTAATTGTTCCTGTCTCCTGGCAGCTCTGCACATGAGCATACTAGGAACAGGCTCACGCTGTTCTTCTGCCTCGCTGATGTCAGACTCCGGAGACTCTGGAGGTAGCAAAGAACTACCAGATGGCCTTGGCCCCCTCTCTGCCTCCGACTCAGAGCCCTCATCAGAGCCTTCCCCAGACTCCAGGACAGAGAACATCCTCACTGTCTGAATCTGCTGCCAACTCTGCTGGCCGCTGGCGGGCCACAACACTTTCTCCGATCAAAACCCAAACAAAACAAACACTTTTCTTCAGTCTTGTCTCATTTTTTTTTATTTCTGCTTGATTATTTGTTCTTCTTCCCGGTTCTTACTTTGATTTTCTCTTCCATGATGGAAATTAGATATTTCTCTTCCCTCTGCAAGACATTCTGTATAGATGCTTGAAATAAATCCTCCCATACATTTCTGTTTTCCCTCCTTTTTGGATATATGCACACCAACAGACCCAACATTCAATGCCCTGTGCAAACTGGGTTAATTCTATGGTCAGGTTTTGTGGGTTGTGTGGCCAGAGAATCAACCAAGACTGGAATTGCTTCTCCTCTTGGATAGGAGTTTGGTTTGAATAAGACTTCTCCTGGTTCTACCTGGAGTTGCTGAGATTGATTATGGGATACTCAACAGCCAAACCATCTTTACGATCACAAAGATTCAGCCTGGACATCATATTCTGTTCTTCCATCTTTGCAACATAGGAGAAAGACATACAGGCATCTAAGGTTTTCATGAATGAAAGCTCAACGGGCAGAGATTTATGGAAGATTATGCCTCAAACATCATCTTCAAATCTCCAAAAGAAAGAAAGAAAAAAGAACCCTTCCTCAAATATCACTGAAGACTTACCTAGGTTATTTCCAGTTGTTTTACACAGTGGCTGTTATAACCAAAGATATGCGTAGCATATGTTAGTCTATTTATATTCAGTGGGATAAATTAGGCAGATGGTAGACATTAGTACAAGGGATAAGACTACTGAGAGCTAAGAGATATGAATGATTTCAGGTCTGTCACAGAGAGTCTTTAAGAGTCTTTATATCTTAAGCTGTTTTAGATGTCTAGTCTCATGAGATGTTTATCTCTTGCATAGACCCTTTTCTTATATTATTGGGATGTAAAGTACAGGAAATCAGGAGTCCCAGCAGTTCAAATGAATGCAGGTTTAATCACAAGAATGTTCCCGGGAGTTTCTCCGGCATGCTGGAAGTGTGGGAATGGTTGTGGGACGTACTACCACCAATGGTGGACGTGCCCCAAAGCAGGCAAATATTGATCCAAGGTTCGGAACTGGATAGTGAAAATTACAGGATATAATATAGAACTGAAACCAGAGATTTTTTTTATTAGGAATGAAACCAGACAAAATAACTAAGGAAAAATGGTGCTGGATCCTCCACATCACTACTGCAGCTAGGATACTGTATGCACAAGAATGGAAAAACGAATTAATACCCACAGAAAATAAACTGATTTGGAAAATTACAGAATGCGCAGAGGCAGACCGGTTAACGAAATGACTTAGGAACCAAAAAGATTCTGATTATTACAAATGTTGGAATTTATGGTATAATTGGGTGAAAGAAAAGAGAGGGAAATGAAATGGATTGTATTAGTGGTATAGGCGCAGATTTGTGTACGTTAGTTGCAATAACCTTGTATGTATATATGTAAAGTATTGTATTTTTAAAAATGAAATTAAACTTTGTAAACAAAAAAAACTACTGAAAAATAGCCTGGAAAACAGCCTGAAAATGGGCCGAAAAACAGCCAAAAACCAGGCTGTTTTTCGGGCCAAAAACAGCCCCAAAAAGGCCTGAAAACAGCTGAAAAAACAGCCTGAAAACTACCTGAAAACAGCCTGGAAAATGGCCTGAAAACGGCCTGAAAAACAGCCAAAAACCGTGCTGTTTTTCAGGCCAAAAACAGCCTGAAAATGGCCTGAAAACAGCCCAAAAAACAGCCTGAAAACTACCTGAAAACAGCCCAAAAAACAGCCTGAAAACTACCTGAAAATAGCCTGGAAAATGGCCTGAAAATGGCCCGAAAAACAGGCAAAAACCGTGCCGTTTTTCAGGCCAAAAACAGCCCGAAAATGGCCTGAAAACAGCCCAAAAAACAGCCTGAAAACTACCTGAACATAGCCTGGAAAATGGCCTGAAAATGGCCTGAAAAACAGCCAAAAACCGTGCTGTTTTTCAGGCCAAAAACAGCCTGAAAATGGCCTGAAAACAGCCCAAAAAACAGCCTGAAAACTACCTGAAAACAGCCCAAAAAACAGCCTGAAAACTACCTGAAAATAGCCTGGAAAATGGCCTGAAAATGGCCCGAAAAACAGGCAAAAACCGTGCCGTTTTTCAGGCCAAAAACAGCCCGAAAATGGCCTGAAAACAGCCCAAAAAACAGCCTGAAAACTACCTGAACATAGCCTGGAAAATGGCCTGAAAATGGCCTGAAAAACAGCCAAAAACCGTGCCGTTTTTCAGGCCAAAAACAGCCTGAAAATGGCCTGAAAACAGCCCAAAAAACAGCCTGAAAACTACCTGAAAATAGCCTGGAAAATGGCCTGAAAACGGCCTGAAAAACAGCCAAAAATCGTGCCGTTTTTCAGGCCAAAAACAGCCCGAAAATGGCCTGAAAACAGCCCAAAAAACAGCCTGAAAACTACCTGAAAATAGCCCAAAAAACAGCCTGAAAACGGCCTGAAAATCAGACAAAAAAACAGGTATCCGCACGCCAGCCAGCTGGTTTTCAGGTTTCCGGAGCTCCGGTGTACACAAATGCCACGTGCACTCCAGTTTGGGCACTTGCTGCTGAAAAGATTCACCATCACTGCCCTCTATCTTTCCAGACAAATGGCTATCCAGTTTCTTCTTGAAAACCTCCAGTGATGGATTGCCCACAGTTTCTGGAGGCAAGCCAGAATTTTGGTTTACCTCTGATAATGTGGTATTTTGGACTGTTTCGCTCTCCGCCTCTGTGAAAACTAGCAAACTTCTGAGAAGCAAGTAGTATTGTTTCTGGAAATTCCAAATTGAGGGTTAGACAAAATGCAGCGGGGGGGGGGTTGTATGACTCATTTAGGAGAAATCAAAAGATACAGAAGAAAAACGATACATGAGAACCATACAAATCTATCCATTTAAACACGTTTACGGTAGGAGTTATTTTTTTTAAAAAAAAACCACTAAACCAAACAAACCTTACTTATTACTGTATATCTTGTTTCCGAGACAGTTTGAGAATAAACCAATGTTGGGGTGCGCAATAAAAATAAATATGCTTGTAAAAGCGGATTTTGACATTTGAATTCACATATCCAGTAATGTGTTTTTAACCGCCAGGAAATATTTCTAGCTTGGTTTTAGACTGTGAGATGAACTGAATAGTTTTCTCATTTTTTGCTGCCTGTTTTTTTAGTTAAAAGGACAAGATGGTGCTAATTTGGCTTTGACGGTTACAACCGGCCAGGAATTTCAGTCATTTGTATAATTTATTACTCCAGTGGTGAAATCCAAATTTTTTTACTACTGGCTCTGTGGGTGTGGCTTGGTGGGCGTGGTGTGGTGTGGTGTGGCAGGAGAAGGATTCTGCAAAATCCCCATTCCCACCCCACTCCAGGGGAAGGATACTGCAAAATCTCCATTCCCACTCCACTCCTGGGGGAAAGATACTGCAAAATCTCCATTCCCACTCCACTCTGAGGCCAGCCGGAGGTGCTATATTGAATTCTACTGTACAGTGCAATATTAATGCAATTTCAGGGGTTTTCAATTCAATTGTATAGAATGTGAAGGATTTATTTATTTTTTAATGTATAATGTACACTGAAGATGGCATTTAATTTCGTTGTATGAGGTGCAATGACCATAAAGTAAACTTAAACTTAAAAGACCATGGAGACTTCAGGATCTCAGTATTATTAATCTGTGTTTGGTTGTTGTTCCCTTTCTCTGTCTCTTTGTGTCTGGGGGGTGTGTGTGAGAGAGAGAGAGAGAGAGAGAGAGAGAAGAAGGAGAAGATGATGTCTTCATATTTCTCATTAAGAAATCTAAAAGACATCTAAAAAATCTTTAAAAGCTTGTTCTGACCTTTGAGTCGGATTCACAATGAAGATATTCTCCTAACCATGATTTTTGCCATTTTTCTCTTAAGCAGCAGCTGACAACATCCTGTTAAACCAACTTATGCAACCGGCATCCAGATGTTGACGGAGGTGGCTGCGATCAAGTGTCATGTGAGGACTACACTTTTGGATCAGCTGTGAGTTAAATTCATTCACTCTCATCTCTGGCAACTCTGCCCCATTGGTGTTATTTTCACAGTAATGGTCACATAAGAAAGATTGTTTTCATTTCCCTCATATGCAAAGTGATGGTCAGATTTTTTTTTTTTAATTCATTCAAGGAGGTCGACGGTTGATTTTGCTCTTCCGGAAGCTTGTCAAAGCTGTGATGTGTCATGGACAAGAATGGACGCATAATCTTAAGATTCCGTTGGCGCTAGAGTAGAAAAAAAATATTATTTCTTTGCATGCTTGTACGTGGTGGTGCAGTGGTTAGAATGCGTTACATTAGAATGCAGCTGTGGTTGTGCAGTGGTCAGAATCAGTGGTGGGTTGCTACCGGTTCTATCTGGATTGGCGAACTGGTAGCGGTGGCGGTGGGAGGCTCCGCCCACCCACGCCAGACCCTTCTGCGCATGTGTAGAAACATCGCGCGAACGAGCGAACTGGTAGCAATGGGTTTTGCAACCCACTACTGGTCAGATTGTAGTATTGCAGGTTATTATTGTCTCTTTTACTTGTTCCTCTTCCAATTTTATACCCAAGAAGTAATTATACAGTTTCTTAATAGTTTGAGCAGAGGGTGTCCAGAAATTACCTGAGCTGCAGATTACCTGTCTTAAACAAAGAAGGGGGGGGAACCAAGAAGAAACTGGAGCATCATTACATGAGATTAGGACCCAGATCTGAGATGTGACATATAATTGAATGTGTTCGCCTTATAATGAAATTCTTCTGGCTGCACAAAATTCCATAAAGGTGTCCAGAAAACACCTGTGGCTCCTCACAGCAGGTGCCACTTTCTGCGAGATGGTTCTATATATCTTCTTAACCTCTGTTTTGTCTGTCGTCGTGTTATTAAACCTTAGACAGATTAAATGTAGCTAAGCTTTCTGACAGATTTATCAGAGGGAACGAGAAATGAAAACAAATTACTTCCTCAGCCTTGTTCCAAATGAGAAATAACTTAAGGTTGCTATGCTATGTGATACTCATTTTTGTTTTAGCTCTGGCAAATCGGTTAATTTTAGAGACTAATAGAGAGATGAGGGGTTTTGGAATTGTATTCAGAGAGGGAGACCTGAAAGCGGCAAGGATTATATTTGCTAAATACTGGAAAAATGAAAACACTCCGCCAGACGGAGAAGTGATTCGGAAAATTTTAGAATGTGCTGAAATGGATAGGTTAACTTTTAAAATTAAAGATAAAGAAGACTCAGAATACTACCAGATATGGAACAGTTTTTATGAGTGGCTAGAGAAAATGGGTAGGAATTAGAGGAAAAAAGATTATGAATGTCTGTATTAAAATAGAGATGGTTTTTAACTATAAGTATGATAATCTACAAAATGTAGATAGGCCAAGATACAAGAAAACCCAGTTTAAACTATTTGGTTATATTATTACATGTCAGCACTTCAACCTGCATTTACTCTAGTGCTGACATAAGAAGGAGAAGCGAAGGCGTCTGGAAAGGGACGTTTGACTTTTCACCTACTTATTTTCCCTGGAGATAATATCCCCTAGGAGATGGGATGGGAGGGGGGAAATTCCTTTGAGCTGGAGTAGATTAGGGGTAGAATGACTTGGAAGATGGCCAATAAGTGCAGGGGAGTGGGGAATGGAAAGGGAGGGTTTTGGGGCTGGAAGTCAGTGTTGACTTCGATTGTAGTTGGGTTTAGAATGCCGTGCTTAATAAATAGGAGTTTTTCTTCAAAGACTTTGTTTGAAATGCAATTTATTTGAGACGACCTCGAAACCTGACATTACAATTATATCTAATACAAGTATTATTATATTATAGTTACTGTTACTAGTTACTGTTATGAGTTCATGTGTTAATATCTTTTTTTATTCTGGTTTTTGTTTGTGTAACTGACATACCCTGCATTCATACACTGTATTCAAAAATGCTTATCTATATATATAAATGCGAAAAACACTCACGCCATAATCACGAAATCTCCAGAACCGTAAAGCCTACAAACTTGAAATTTGCCACGGATGTTCCTCTTGGCTTCTAGGTGCTCACTAAGAAAGGATTTTTTTGAAATGACCATCAGAGCATTAGTATTTCCCATATTGTTATTAACACAGTCTGATCAGTGGTGGGTTGTTGCCGGTTCGGTCCGGTTCTGGCGAACTGGTAGTAAACGTGGCGGGAGGCCCACCCACCCACCCGGACATCATCATGGATGATCTGCACATGCGCAGAAGCTTCTGCGCATGTGCAGAAGCATGAGCGCATATGCAGAAGCATGCGCCATGAGCGAAGCGAGCACGCACGTTCCCATTGCAAACCGGTAGTAAAGATAAGTAGAATCCACCCCTGACTCTGATGCTAATTAGTTAAACGTTCTACTCCCTCCCAAATTGAAAATAACTCTGAAGGGAATGGGATAGCATAGGAGAGGCTTCTGTGGGGCAAGCCTGAGGGAGAGAAGGGGCTAGAAATCCTGAGGGAGAGAAGGGGATAGGATAGGAGACATTTCTGTGGCGCAAGGCTGAGGGAGAGAAGGGGATAGGATAGGGGAGGATTCTGTGGGGCAAGGCTGAGGCAGAGAAAGGGATAGGATGGGGAGGATTCTGTGGGGCAAGCCTGAGGAAAAGAAGGGGATAGGATAGGGGAGGATTCTGTGGGGCAAGGCTGAGGCAGAGAAAGGGATAGGATAGGGGAGGATTCTGTGGGGCAAGGCTGAGGCAGAGAAAGGGATAGGATGGGGAGGATTCTGTGGGGCAAGCCTGAGGAAAAGAAGGGGATAGGATAGGGGAGGATTCTGTGGGGCAAGGCTGAGGCAGAGAAAGGGATAGGATGGGGAGGATTCTGTGGGGCAAGCCTGAGGCAGAGAAGGGGATAGGATAGGGGAGGATTCTGTGGGGCAAGGCTGAGGCAGAGAAGGGGATAGGATAGGGGAGGATTCTGTGGGGCAAGGCTGAGGCAGAGAAGGGGATAGGATAGGGGAGGATTCTGTGGGGCAAGGCTGAGGCAGAGAAGGGGATAGGATAGGGGAGGATTCTGTGGGGCAAGGCTGAAGGAGAGAAGGGAATACGATGGGGAGGATTCTGTGGGGCAAGGCTGAGGGAAAGAAGAGGATAGGATAGGGGAAGCTTCTGTGGGGCAAACCTGAGGGAGAGAAGGGGAGAGGAGAGGCCAATCGTAACTACTCATTAATTTTCAAGCTTTAAGTGTCAATTTATCAAGCCCCATCACATAGTTTCATAGCAAAGCACGGGTATCTAGCTAGTAAATTTTATATATGTATCAGCAAATATAAATTTTAGATAGATAGATAGATGATAGATAGACGATAGATAGATAGATAGATAGATAGATAGATAGATAGATAGATAGATAGATGTATATTAAAAAAGAGAGAAAGAGAGAGAGAGATGGAGACCAATACAAACCACATTGAATTAACATGCTAAGCCTAACCCTTGATTCATTGGGAAGTAGAGGGATTTTAATTCGATTATTGCAGGAGGTTTATGGAGTTTTTCATTGCCTGACTTTGCTCCTGTTCTATACATTAAAATACACTCTTACTTCAAAATATTATACTTGGAGTCATATAATCAAATACCAGGCTCATAAAGTTTCTTTAGAATGAGAAAACAAAGCAACACGAACAAAAGGTTTACCTGAACGCCATGGAGACGACATTGTATGGAAATGGGAAAAAAAATGTGTATTCGTTGTTCAGAAAAAGAATCGGTCATCGTTCATTTGTATGTCAGGAGGTCTTAGGATCAATTCTCAGCGCCTCCAAGGAGAACCGAAAGTCAAGTAAAATGCAATTGCATTTTCCAAAAAGGCTGTAAAGCAAACCTCAACATTAATATATATATATATATATCTAATGGTAACGTTATGTTATTCCAGCTGCAGGTTTTAACCTTTAAAAAAAAAACTATCAGGGGAGAAAAAAAGGCAAATATTTTGTTATTTATTAAAGCTTCCTAGGCAGCCATTGAAAACTACCTTGTTTTGTACTTGAGTCAAAAGCAAGGTATCCTTGGAGTTTCCTGGAGATGGTTAGAACCATTTCCCATTAGAGGTGCATCTTCCTTATTAGGCAGGAAAAGTCCTTCAAATTCTCAGAACTGCACTAATTAGTAGAGGCCAATTTTTCCAGAAGTACCTTGCAAATTGGATTGACCTTTGTCCAGTCATGTCCAATTCTTAAGGGATACGTCTCATCAGGGGTGCTATTCAGCAGGTTCTGACAGATTCTGCAGAACCGGTAGCAGAAACTTTGAGTAGTTCGGAGAACCGGCAAATACCACCTCTGGCTGGCCCCAGAGTGGTGAGGGAATGGGGATTTTGCAATATCCTTCCCCCGGAGTGGTGAGGGAATGGGGATTTTGCAGTATCCATCCCCCAGGAGTGGGGAGGGAATGGAGATTTTGCAGTATTCTTCCCTTGGAGTGGTGAGGGAATGAGGATTTTGCAGTATCCTTCCCCCAGGAGTGGGGACGGAATGGGGATTTTGCAGTATCCATCACCTGGAGTGGGGAGGGAATGGGGATTTTGCAGTATCCTTCCCCCAGGAGTGGGGAGGGAATGGGGATTTTGCAGTATCCTTCCCCCAGGAGTGGGGAGGGAATGGGGATTTTGCAGTATCCTTCCCCTGGAGTGGGGAGGGAATGGGGATTTTGCAGTATCTTTCCCTCGGAGTGTGGAGGGAATGGGGATTTTGCAATATCCTTCCCCTAGGAGTGTGGAGGGAATGGGGATTTTGCAGTATCCTTCCCCCAGGAGTGGGGAGGGAATGGGGATTTTGCAGTATCCTTCCCCTGGAGTGAGGTGGGAATGGAGATTTTGCAGTAGACATCCCCTGCCATGCCCACCAAGCCACGCCCACATAACCGGTGGTAAAAAAAAATTGAATTCCACCACTGCTTCTCATCTCTGTTTCCTAGTCAAAGGAACCTATGTTGTCCAAAGACACTTCCGTGGTCATGTGGCCAGCATGGCTGTATGCCAAAGGCTCATGGAGCACCGTTACCTTCCCATCAAAGCGAATTATTTATCTATTGGCATTTTCATGCTTTCAAACTGCTAAGTTGGCAGGAGCTGGGGAGCTCATCCCATCAAGCGGCGCTTGGGTCTTGAACCTGGGCCGTCAGCTTTCTAGCTGACAAGCTCAGCTTCTTTAACACTGAGCCATCATGAAATGTTCTGAGATGCAATACAGTCGGAGGGTCCCCAAGGTATGGAAAACTAGTTTAAAGTAGACGGGTTGGAATAATAGCTCCGTGGTGACGTTCTCATGATGTATGAGCCATTCCCATTTGGCGAATAAAAGTCCTTGGCGTACCAGCTGCCCCTAATATTAAATCAGGGCTGGAGACCTTTTTATAGTTGCCCAATTGGAAGCTTCTTATGTTGCCCAGAGGCACAATAGCTATGGTTGATAGAATCAGAGTTAGAAAAGGCCTCTCGGAACCTGAGCCCAACCCCTTGTAAAAACTGCATTTCTAGTTATGGCAAACATCCATTTCCAGTTATTACCAATAGGAATTTCAAACCATGAACAGATCAATGTACTGTAAATGCTTGAAACTGCAGTCAAATTATAGTAGTGGCCAAAATTGTGCAAACCTTATGGGGAAAGTGTATTTTCTAAAACTAGCTAATAACACCACTTTTTTGGGGGAGTAGTACCCTAAAATTATATATCAATGGAATATAATTTAATCAAGAATGTAATGCAATAACTTTTATGAAAGATTTGCTATTAGAATAGCAGTTACAGTATAAAGAAGAAAAGTGAAACAGCTAGAAAAAACGAGATATACCAAAATTATCACCATGTCAGTTAATACTTAGTTGGGCAACCTTTAGCCTTACGTCTTCCCATGGAGTGAACCAAATCTTTTAGTTCAGTAGCTGTTCTAATGTGAAACCAAGATGGATGATTATTATCATTAACTGGGTTTTATTGCTGGGTCACTTCTGACTAACAAGCTCCATAGATTTTCAATTGGGTTAAGGTCTGGGCTATTCCCAGGCCATTCCAGCAGTGGAATAGGATTATCTTGAAACTCCCCCCAAAAGTGGTGTTATTAGCCATCAAACCTCAAAAATACACTTTTCCTAAAAGGTTTCCACAATTTTGGCCACTACTGTACTGTAAATGCTTGAAATTGCAGTCAAATTTGCTGAGGATAAAGGCATGTGGAAACATTATAGACTTCAGCTGCTTATGAAATGCTCCTCTATGGGGAGATATGGTGGCTACTGGGGAAAGATTTATCTTCTGGTACCACCACCACCCCAAGATTTCCCATGAGAAAGGAGTCTTACCAGGCCCTTCTTAGTTGATAGGAATGATAGGGCAGATTTAGCTCTGGCATGGCAGTGCCTGGAACATTCCTGTCCTGTGTCACTGAAAGTTTTGAAAGTACCGTATTTTTCGGAGTATAAGACACACCTTTTCCCCCCCTAAAAGAGGGTGAAAATTTGGGTGCGTCTTATAAACCGAATGTAGCCCTGCCCACCCACTGGCCCTCACCCTTTGGCCTCTGCCTCCCAGCAATTTACCTCCTTGCAGCAAGCAGCAAGAAGAAACAGACCATTTCAGCTTCAGCACAGCCTAATTAGCACAAGTTGATTGTCGGTTGGATCGGCCTCCCAACTCTCAGCTGTTTCAGGCTGCAATGGATTGCCATTGCCTATTGCTGTGCGGGCCTCTGCTGCTTGCTGCAAGGAGGTAAATTGCTGGGAGCAGATTTTTTTGTTCTTGTGGTAATCAAGCTATGCTGAAAATGAAAAAGAAAGTAAAGCAGGCTGTTTGCTGTTTGCTGCAAGGAGGCAGAATTGCTGGGAGGCAGAAATAGAGGCAGATTTCTTTTTCTTGTTTTCCTCATCAAAAGGTGCATCTTATAGTCCGGAGCGTCTTATACTCTGAAAAATACGGTAATAACTGACCCCCATGGTTGAATTGCTGATCCAGAAAAGATCCAGCCTTCCACGCCTCCCCATTTGATTTCTTTGAGTGGAGAGAAGTGTTTGGGAGCGGTTTTTGTTCAGAGCAGCCCAAATCCAAATATTTCTTCTGCCTTCCCGGAATGGTTTTCTAACACCTAGCATTTCTCTTCCCAACTGGAGATGCAAATAATTGAACTCCTGACATTCTGCTCACCACGCAGGGCTTCCCTGTTTTTCTTCTCCATCTCTACACGCTTCCCTTATTCCTCGGTCTGCCAACCAGGTCAGACGAGATCAATAAACACATGATTACATTTAAAAAAAAAAAAAACCCACATGAAACAACTCTTTAAAAAACAAGAATATGACTATAATGGACAAACCCAAAAGTAGAAGCCATAAAACAAGAACACATCAATGCTTCTGAAAGCACACAAAAAGGAGCGACCAATAGAAAGAATTACTAATGCAGTAAACACTACAATGGTTTTTAAAAGAACCCAATAAAACAGCAAATAGCAGTTTAGCCATTAATGACCTTGGTAAGTGAAGCTGTGTTATGATGCCGAAGGCTACCATCCTACTTCTAAACTCAATGAAATTGGCTTTTCAATGCACTTATGTAGACGTGGTTTTATATATGAAGCTATTGTTCCCCAACCCCCCAAGTCTAGAGAGCTCATTCTCTAATATTTTAATCTATCCATTATTTATTTGTACAAATTATATACCTCCTGCTCTAGGTTTATACATCATTCATGGCAACACAAAAACCTTACTGCCAATCATACGGTGCAGTAACATTATTCCCAGTGACAATAAAAACAAAACCAGGAAAGTCAAAACTGGCAGGAACAGCTTGATAATTGACTTCTGAACCAAAGCCAAATAAGAGATGCATTTGAGTGACACGGAGAAAAGAAAAATGCTACGTAGAACATGGTACCAAGGCAGTAGTGAAATGTTCAAGTAATTCAGGCGATGAAGGAGAAAAGCAAGCAGAGATGGTGGGCGGGTGGGTGGAATTAAGTGTGTCATCAGCTTAGAGTCATTATGTTCCCACAAATGGTTTCTGTCCAACTCCTGAATTCTACTGAGCCTTATGTAGTGTCAATTTAGTGTTGTACTTTTGTTGGTCAGATTCTGGTGTATAAAAGGTAACGGTAAAGGTTCCCCTCGCACATATGTGCTAGTCATTCCTGACTCTAGGGGGCGGTGCTCATCTCCGTTTCAAAGCCGAAGAGCCAGCGCTGTCCGAAGACGTCTCCGTGGTCATGTGGCCGGCATGACTAAACAGCAGAGGCGCACGGAAGGTTGTTCCCTTCCCACCAAAGGTGGTCCCTATTTTCCTACTTGCATTTTTGACCTGCTTTCGAACTGCTAGGTTGGCAGAAGCTGGGACAAGTCACGGGAGCTCACCCCGTTACGCGACACTAGGGATTCGAACCGCTGAACTGCCGACCTTTCGATCGACAAGCTCAGCGTCTTAGCCACCGAGCCACTGTTCTTGTGTCTAGGCTTCAATAAATTTTCTATGCTGCAACCCATAGAGGTCTTGATTCTTTGTGCCTCACAGATACAAAAAACCTCCACCTGTTTCAAATAGCATCCTGATTTTTTTGAGCCAGAGGAAAAACTGAATGAATGAAAAATGGTAAATCAATAATAGAATTGCACTGTTGCTCCAAAAGGCAGTCCTAACTCCTTTTGATGGCTGAACAACAGCAGCGACAACAATAATATAAACTGCATTCTCTTTGGCTAACAATAGTCCCATTGAAATAGTGTTTGTAATAGTCAGATCACTCCCTATTAGAGAAGCTTTAGATCTTTGGATCTGGAACCCTTTAACTTATCATCCAGTATGCCTAGAAAAAGAATTTGGGAGTTGCACTCCCAACATATTCGAAAGATATTAGCTTGAAAGATAAGTCAATATTATTATTTTCCCATTATACAGTTGGAGAAAATACGTTAAAGACAGAATTGGCTTGTCTGCCAGACAACTTATATATGAGCAAGGCAAGATACAAGCCACGGATTTCACAATTTGCATTTACAGCAATTAAACGTAATTCAGTATAATGTAATAATGTAGTGTTAGATGAATGAGTGGATAATTTGATGCCTTTTCATTGCATAGCCCCTCCCGTGTTCCAGCTAAGACAGATGGTAGTGTGTAAAGCAATTTTATTTTATTTTTTACCATTTTTCTCGAAGTTGCACTGAGAAAGCATTGGAGCTTTCGGTGTATTCCTGTTTAATAATCAGGTAAAGCGAAGAGGTGGGTTTCAGTGCTCTTCTGTTTTGCTTTATCTCTCATCAGTAGAGTGGTCTGCGAACATCGCCCAACCCCTTAACAGGGACAAAGTAAATAAGAGGTATAGAAGATACCGTATTTTTCAGAGTATAAGACGCTCCGGACTATAAGAGCCTTGAT
Organism: Pantherophis guttatus; assembly: GCF_059756535.1. Lineage (NCBI taxonomy): Eukaryota > Metazoa > Chordata > Lepidosauria > Squamata > Colubridae > Pantherophis > Pantherophis guttatus. The sequence goes on along the minus strand of NC_142075.1, from coordinate 18,586,211 downwards.
AGTACAGTGGTTTAGTGCACCCTGTTATTAACACAGCTGCCTGCAATTTCTGCTGGTTCGAATCTCTCCAAGGCTCAAGGTTGACTCAGCCTTCCATCCTTTCTAAGGTAGGTGAAATGAGGACCCAGTTTGTGGGGGCAATAAGCTTACTTTGTATAAAATATACAAAAGAATGAAGGCTATTGCTTAACACATTGTAAGCCGCCCTGAGTCTCCGGAGAAGGGCGGCATATAAATCAAATAAAAAAAAAAGATGCACCTACATTTTTGGGGGAAGAAAACAAGGGAAAAAAATTTTGCCTCCCAACAATTTGCCTTGTTGCAGCAAACAGCAAACAACCTGCTTTAGTTTCATTTTTCAGCACAGTCTGATTAGCACAAGGAAAAAAAAAATCTGCCTCCCAGCAATTTGTCTCCTTGCAGCAAACAGTGGAGACCCGCGTGGCAATAGGCAATGGCAATCCCTGCAGCCTGAAACAGCTGAGGGTCGGAAGGCTGATCCAACCGACTATCAATTGCTTGTGCTAATCAGGCTGTGCTGAAGCTGAAACAAGCTGTTTGCTGCTTGCTGCAAGGAGGCAAATTGCTGGGAGGCAGAGGCCAAAGGATGGGGGCCAGGATGGGGGCCAGCGGAGCTATATTCGGTGTATAAGACCTACCCAAATTTTCACCCTCTTTTAGGGGGGGAAAGTGCATCTTATACTCCGAAAAATACGGTACTCATCCTCAAAAAGAAGCAATAAGAATAGGAAAATATAGAGTTATTTTTATTCATTACCAGGATGAATTTTATGGCAATAGCTTTGGAGCAATCATGCAAAACAGCCAGACTTTAGAATATTCCAGGGAAAAGGGGGACTCCCACGTATTGAAAGGTAGAATTACACTTGTAATATATTGTTATTATGGCTTGTTGTAAAATCTGACTTTTCATTGATTAGGCCAAGGGGAACAAACCAGGCCACATGTTAAGTTGCAATTAAGAAGATTTATTGCTTGAGCAAATGCACAAGAAATTAATCAATTAAGGTCAAATACTAAATTGTCACCAGATTGTGAGCACGTACGCACGCGACACACCTATCCTCCCGATCAGCTGGGACTCAGGAGGCAGAGAATAGACGGGGGCGGGGCCAGTCAGAATTTTTACTACCGGTTCTCCAAACTACTCAAAATTTCCACTACCGGTTCTCCAGAACTGGTCAGAACCTGCTGAAACCCACCTCTGATGTGGTGATTGCCATCTTCTTAGGCAAGCAGAAAAGTGTGTCATTGGAAGGGGCTCCTTAGAGTTTGATGAAAGTTCGGTGAAAGTCAAAAAGGAAACAATAAAATAAGCAGCTCCACATCTAGTAAACATGCAAATTGCTGCAGTTATAAAATGTTGTTAATCGGACAGGTACGGTGGCCTAGAGGTGGAGCTCTCGCCTCACAATCTGGAGGCTGTGAGTTCGATCCTAGGTAGAGGCTGATATTTCTCTCTCTGGGCACAATAAGAATATATCTACTGAACAAAACTCCGCATTGGCGACAGGAAGGGCATCTGGCCAGTAAACACTGTTATAGCTCCATTCGGTTGCCTAGACTCCACCCTGCAAGGGATTAAAAAGACAATAAATGCTGTTAATTGGAAGAACAATTGCCATTATGTCACCATCTGAATGAAAGGAGAGGTTGATATGAACTGTGAATCTGAACCAAAGAATCTGAAATTGCAGAAAACAAAAAAAGGTGGAAATGGGTAAAATGAGATGAATCTACCGGCTGATACATTCTCTTAGCCTCTAAGTTGATTTAGAGAACATATTATTGTTACGGGGAAATATTGATGACTGGTAAGCTGTCACGCTTATCACTCAGACTCCCTGCCTTAAGAATTATGATTCCATTTTTCAAAACTGCTCCCCCTTGGAGTAACCAATATTTTTAAAGAGGTCCAAAGGGATGGGAAGAAGCACATTCATGTATTTCTATCCTGAATGCTACATCAGCTAATTAAAAGGATCACAATTAGGTTCCTTGGTTATTACATAGTTAATGCCTCCTTAAATAATTACATTAATTACTCAAGATATAGATCAGCTACTTCAGAAGAAAGCTTAACATCATATAATTAATTTTAAGATTGATGGTTTATTAAGTGACCCAATAAAAAGAAAACTGAAAATAAGCTTTCTTGTTTTGGAATGTAGATTATGAGCATATGGAAATCCTTTGCTTGCTCATTCATGGTGTATTTCTCCCTACATTAATGCGTGTCCTTCCTTTTATTCGGGAGCTCAGGGTGGTGAATATAGTGTTATTATTTTATTATTTCTCCTAATAACAAAGCTGGGAAGCTTTTGGGCTTGATGGTAGACTAGAACGTAACAGAAATAACAGAGTTGGAAGGGACCTTGGAGGTCTTCTAGTCCAACCCCCTGCTTAGGCAGGAAACCCTACACCACTTCAGACAAATGGTTATCCAACATCTTCTTAAAAACTTCCAGTGTTGGAGCATTCACAACTTCTGGAGGCAAGTTGTTCCACTGATTAATTGTTCTCACTGCCAGGAAATTTCTCCTTAGTTCTAGGTTGCTTCTCTCCTTGATTATTTTCCATCCATTGCTTCTTGTCCTACCTTAAGGTGCTTTGGAGAATTCGTTGACCCCTATCTTCTTTGTGGCAGCCCCTCAAATATTGGAAAGCTGCTATCATGTCACCCCTTAATCCTTTTCATTAAACTAGACATACCCAATTCCTGCAACCACTCTAATCGTCTTTGTTGCTCTTCTCTTCACTCTTTCCAGAGTCTCAACATCTTTTTCAAATTGTAGCGTCCAAAACTGGATGCAGTATTCCAAGTATGGTCTTAAAAGGTAAAGGTTCCCCCCGCACATATGTGCTAGTCGTTCCCGACTCTAGGGGGCGGTGCTCATCTCCGTTTCAAAGCCGAAGAGCCAGCCCTGTCTGAAGACGTCTCCATTGTCATGTGGCCGGCATGACTCAATGCCAAAGGCGCACGGAACGCTGTTCCCTTCCCACCAAAGGTGGTCCCTATATTTCTACTTGCATTTTTTACATGCTTTCTAACTGCTAGGTTGGCAGAAGCTGGGACAAGTAACGGGAGCTCACTCCATTACACAGTGCTAGGGTTTCGAACTGCTGAACTGCCGACTTTTCGATCGACAAGCTCAGCATCTTAGCCACTGAACACCGCATCTCTTTTTTTTTTTTTTTTTTGTCTTAGTGGATATTCTTAGGCCAGCACCTTCAAGACTAAACACACTTGTGACCAAAGTCCCCCAGGAAGTTCCCATAGATTAAGATGCACTAAAATCTGAATCCTTCAGCTCATAATTCCACCAACTTCACAACACCTAAAAGTTCAATGATATGCCATCCACATAGTGATTTCAAGGTCATGTTGTTTGAAAATACATTAGACTTGTCATGCCAAGTTTTTTTTTTCCAATTCAGGGCCCTCTGTTATTCCCTTGGGGTGGCGGGGGGGTGAATGTTTATGGGAAATTATCTCCTCCACCCCTTCCAATCCCCAAATTTGTGTAGTTCTAAGAGGAGGACCAGGTGCAGGCTAAAAGATGTGGACACATCTGGTGGCTAATCAGTCTGGATTGTAGAAGATCTTGGAGATTCACTAGGACACAACCTTTTAGAAATCTTAAACAACAACACAAAAAAAAGTACCAGGGATGTGAGGTGGGAGGAAGGTGGGGGGGGGGAAACAGGCCAACATGGAGCAATTATTATTTAATAGCTCACCAGCTGCTGTACCTGGGAGGCAGTGCAATTTTGTGTCTTGCTAACTGCTAAATGAATTCCCCTGAGGAAGGAAGAGGGAGTGACACAGATTCTCTATTAAAGAATAATTGTAGCCTATTGGCCTTGCCACTTGCATCTCCTGCGTGCTACTCCACAGAGTACACAAAGTACACTGAGGAACAAAATGGGCTTGAGATGTAAAAAGTAATGGATGCAGCATAGGCTGACATTCTTAATTTTTTTTATAGCCAAAGAACATCTTTTCCTTTATCTACACATTTTGGTTTGGGGGAAGTTGCCTTGTGATTTGGCCGGGAGTGGGATTCAGCCAGTTCGGATTGATTCGGGAGAACCTGTAGCTCCGACGATCAGCTGAGAGCCAACCGGTTCGCTCCGATGATCAGCTGGGCCCGCCCGCCTGCCCCTGCGCTATACCAACCTATATTTCCTTTGTTTGAAGACCAGCTGATAGGCGTGGCAGAGCGGATTGCCGCTCCTCGGCTGTTTTACTAACCGGGGCTGCAGTAGAAGTTAAGTTTTAGAGCTGTTCTCAAACGCACTGCATGCGCGGAGCGCGTCTTTGACGCACATGCGCTCAGCAAACCGGCTGTTTCACCAGTTGAATCCCACCACTGGATTTGATAGTATAGATATGTAAGCAGTTGGGAATGATCAGGGAGCCAATCCAACAAATCTAGTAGATAGGATAAGATTAGAGATTTTCAGTCATCCAGGTCATGGTTGTCCCAAAGGTGCTTTTCAAATGGCAGCTAGACTTTGTTTTTACTTGAAGGCGTTTCTTTTGTCATCCAACAAACGTCTTCAGTTTTGAAGAGCTGAAGAAGCTTCTCAGAGGAGAAGCAAAACATCTTCAAGGGAAAGTCCAATTGCCTTTCGAAAAAGGGCCTTTGGGACAAAGAAGATTGGGGCTAAATTGTCAGGGATCAGGTCCAAAAGGAAAAGAGATCAATTGTCGTGAGTTACTGAAGGGAGGGAGGGAGGGAGGGAGGGATAGGAGAGGAAGGAAGGAAGGAAGGAAGGAAGGAAGGAAGGAAGGAAGGAAGGAGGGAGGGAGGGAGGGAGATAGGGGAAAGGTAGGGAGGGTGAGATAGGAGGGGAAGGAAGGAAGGAAGGAAGGAAGGAAGGAAGGAAGGAAGGAGATAGGGGAAAGGGAAGGAGGGTGAGATAGGAGGGGAAGGAAGGAAGGAAGGAAGGAAGGAAGGAAGGAAGGAAGGAAGGAAGGAAGGAAGGAGATAGGGGAAAGGGAGGGAGGGTGAGATAGGAGGGAAAGGGAGGGAGGGAGGAAGGAAGGAAGGAAGGAGATAGGGGAAAGGTAGGGAGGGTGAGATAGGAGGGGAAGGAAGGAAGGAAGGAAGGAAGGAAGGAAGGAAGGAAGGAAGGAAGGAAGGAAGGAAGGAGATAGGGGAAAGGGAAGGAGGGTGAGATAGGAGGGAAAGGGAGGGAGGGAGGAAGGGAGGAAGGAAGGAAGGAAGGAAGGAAGGAAGGAAGGAAGGAAGGAAGGAAGGAAAGAAAGATTTCACATGGAGAACTCTTATCAGTCTCAGCTCCTAGACTCACCATAGCAGATAACTTCTAGCCAGTTTGGTTTGAATTTGGTTTGCTTTTGTAAAACTTGTAACAAATTAATAAAATTTGAAAAAGGATAGAAATGAGCTGTTCCATCACCAGCTTTCCTTTGGGTAAACTGTCGTGTTATAACCATGACTGTATAGGAGAGGCCTTCCTGCAGAATTCCTTCCTCCATAAATTAAATCTTTAACTATTCGGGTTAGAGTGCACTGCATCGAAATCTCGCTGCAAGGAAGCGTAAATGCAACTTGCATACCAACACAGAAGGAAATCAGTAACACGCTTTCCTCCTGAAGAAGCCCTGAATGTGATGGAAAAATCATTCAGCAACTGCTCTTCTGGTTGCTTTCAATTAACCTTGATTGAAAATTGATTGGTCTTCTTTTTTTTTTATTTCATAAATGTGTAGCCAATGGATTTTTAAATTATCGTAAATCAAGTCACCCCAGCAGCTTTGTCCATCACCATGGATAAGCATCAGTTTTGCATCTGTAAGATGCTCATAGCTGCATTGTCTCTGGAGGACTTAATATTGGAATTTGAGAAAATATACCACTTTTACTGATTTTTTGTTGACCCTGCCAACAAAAGTGTGTATAGTCAAGGCTATAGTTTTCCCAGTTGCAATGTCTGGCTGTGAAAGTTGGACCATAAGAAAGGCTGAGCGCCAAAGAATGGAGGTCTTTGAACTCTGGTGCTGGAGAAGACTCCTGCGAGTTCCGTGGACTGAAAGGTGATCAAACCGGTCAGTCCTAGAGGAAATCAACCTTGACCGCTCTTTAGAAGGCCAGATCCTGAAGAGGAAACTCAAATACTTTGGCCTCCTAATGAGAAGGAAGGACTCACTGGAGAAGAGCCTAATGCTGGGAAAGATTGAGGGCAAAAGAAGAACGGGATGAAAGAGAACGAGGTGGCTGGATGGAGGCACCAAAGCAGTAGGCGTGAGCTTAAATGGACTCCAGAGGATGGTAGAGGACAGGAAGGCCTGGAGGAACGTTGTCGATGGGATCACGATCAATGGTGGGTTTCAAAATTTTTTACTACTGGTTCTGTGGGTGTGGCTTGATGGGTGTGGCTTGGTGGGCATGGCAGGGGAATGATACTGTAAAATCTCCATTGCCACCCCACTCCAGGGGAAGGATATTGTAAAATCTCCATTCCCACCCCACTCCAGGGGAAGGATACCGTAAAATCTCCATTCCTTCCCCACTCCAGGGGAAGGATACCATATAATCTCCATTCCTTCCCCACTCCAGGGGAAGGTTACTGCAAAATCCCCATTTCCTCCCAATCAGCTGGGACTCGGGAGGCAGAGAATAGATGGGGGTGGGGCCAGTTACAATTTTTACTACTGGTTCTCCGAACTACTCAAAATTTCCACTACCGGTTCTCCAGAACTGGTCAGAACCTGCTGAAACCACCTCTGGTCGCGAAGGGTTGGACACAACTTCGCAACTAACAACAGCAACTGATTTTTTGGGATGAATGCTTTTACCAATGGAAACTCTGACTGTTTTGCAGTTTTTAAGAGAACTACTGGATCTGAACTCAAGAATTAGGATGATTCTAGATTTCGGCAAAGAGTTTCTGTATCACTTTACCAGTATCTTGTCGTGGTCTGAATTTTTATAGCCCAAAACCTTCCTTAGATTTTGAGGAGTTTTTGTTACAAATTTAATGCAGCCTTGAGCAATGCGATTTTATTACTTATGACTGTGGCCATTTCCACCTCATAGGCATTTATATCATATTGAATAGCTGATTGGTATTATTATAGCCATTTTAAGGGGATGAATAAATTGAATGTGACTTGCCCGAGAAGTTATATAACGAACTCTTTATTCAATATAATGGACTCTATCTTTGATAACCAGCAATTTCTTTCTATGATGGGGATGTGGCTTTGCTTTGAAATAAGTCCCACATATTCTTGGTTAAAAATGAGCCACCATTTATGTAAAAAAGAAGCTAGTTTAAATCCACCAAAACTTATTTTTAGATGTTGCATAGAAATTGCCATTGATAATTTGTTATGGGTCTTGTTGTTAGTTGCGAAGTCATGTCCGATCCATGTCCGATCCTGGTGGCTCAGCAGACTGATAGCATTGTGATTAACACCAGTGGTCTGCAATTACTGTAAGTTCGAATCACCAGGCTCAAGGTTGACTCAGCCTTCCATCCTTTCTAAGGTAGGTAAATTGAGGACCCGGTTTGTGGGGGCAATAAGCTGACTTTGTATAAATATACAAAAGTATGAAGGCTATTGCTTAACGCATTGTAAGCCGCCCTGAGTCTCCGGAGAAGGGCGGCATAGAAATCAAATTAAAAAACAAACAAACAAACAAGTGATGATGTTACCTAGTTTGGTAATAAAATGTCTGCAACAAACAGCCACGTTCAGAGAGCACCAAGGACCCCCCAATTCAACCCTGGGGTATATATATATTATTTTTAGTGAAATTGCCTCTTTTTTGTATATTAGGGTGTTCTTGAAACATAAAAACATAATTTATGGCTGCTCTTAGTTATGGACACCAAAAATGGACTTTCACTCCTAGGTTTAAGCAAACTTTGGGGACGCTATGACTCAGGGGTGGGCTTCAAAAATTTTAGCAAGGGGTTCTCTGCCCGGTTGCTGGGTGGGTGTGGCCTAGTCAGCCTCCTGCACCACAGCAGGGGTGGGGCATTTTAGGCCCCCTGGGCTCTGGAGGCTTTCCTCAAGTCTCCAGGAGAGTGAAAAGGACCTCCCCAGGCTCCAGAGGCCCTCTGGAGGCTGGAAACGTGGCCGGTTCCGGCTTTCCCAAACTTTTGGTAGGCCCGTTTTTCACCCTCCCCGAGCCTCCGCACTTACCTGCATCCAAAACGGGCTGTGTGGGAGGGGCCTGGGAGGGGCGAGGCAGGGTGGGCGGAGCCAGGCAGGAATGGGATCTGGGGGTTCTCTGAACTGCACAGAATCTTAGCTAGAGGTTCTCCCAAACCCTTGCAAACCCCTTGCAGCCTCACCCCTGCTGGGACTGTACAGCTAAATTATGTGGAATTTAGACTTGAGATTTTTGCTAGACTATAACCAGAAAATAGAAACCCTGCTTTTATATTTCAGTCTCTAGTGATGAATACAATCAACAGTTGCAGATGTGTCTTTCCTTTTCCTTGGGAAGAGATAAAAGAAACGGTGGTCATTATAGAACAAATTATGTTTCTGCATCCCTGATTCCAACCTTGTAGAAAAAGAACTCGGATTTCTTTTTATATATATATATATATACTTTTTTTTTTTTTAAAGGATAAAATAATTTACGGGTCTGGTAAATCGGTAGACATTTTTGTCGGTAGGTATGCAAGATATAAGTAAGTGCAGGACAAAAAGACTGTTGCAAGTTGCCGATCACAGAATTCCTTCCCTGCTGTTTCTTACTAAGATCAAACATCAACCTGCAAAATATAGACGTTGCCTGCAAAATCCAGATTTCATTTTTTAAAAAAAATGTTGGGGGCTGCCTATCGAAAGCTTAAAAGGCCAATGTAGGTATGCTTCCTTTCTATCGCATATTTTTAGAAAGTATCTCTGAGCAGCTGGTTTATAGTCTCTGTTCCATGGAACAAAACTTACAACCTCTTCTCCGCGGCAACTGAAGGCAGGAGAAGAAGCAGTGGGTGGAAACTAATCAAGGAGAGAAGCAGAGGTGGGGCTGCTAGGGGTTTGCAGGGGTTCGGGAGAACCTGTAGCTAATATTCTGTGCCAGCATTCTGATGCTGCCATAAAAAGGAGGAGACGAGGCTTGACTTTTCACCTACTTATTTTCTCTGTAGATAATATCCCCTAGGAGATGGGATGGGAGGGGGCATTCCTGTGGGTTGAGGTCAGAAGCTGGGGAGACTGACTTGGAAGATGGCCAATGAGAAGATGAGAATTGGGGAATGGAAAGGGAAGGGTTTGGGGGTCAGAGGGTTAGTATCGGCTACGACGAAGTCGGGGCCAGATCTGTCGTACTCAATAAATGGAATATTTCAGCAAAGATTAATTGTTTGGGAGTGCAATTTATTTGAGATGACATCGAAACCTGACATTCTGTGCAGTTCGGAGAACCCCCAAATCCCACTCTTGGCTGGCCCTGCCCACCCCACCCTGTCCCTCCCAGGAGTCCCCACGCGGCCCATTTTGGATGCAGGTAAGTGCAGGGCACACATGGAGGCTCGGGGAGGGTGAAAACCGGGCCTACCGGAAGTTCGGGAAGGCCAGTTCATTTCCAGCCTCCAGAGGGCCTCCGGAGTCTGGGGAGGCCAATTTTGCCCTCCTGGAGCCCGGGAAGGGCAAAAATGCCCCCCCCTCCATGGTGCAGGAGGCCAGCTAGGCCACGCCCACCATGGCCACGCCCACCCAGCAACTAGGCAGAGAACCCCTTGCTAAAATTTTTGAAGCCCATCCCTGGTCGAGAAGTAACCTAGAAATAAGGAGAAATTTCTTGACAGTGAGAACAATTAAGCACCCAAATGGCTTGCTTCCAGAAGTTGTCAGTGCACCATCAAGGTTTTTAAGACAAAGATTGGAGAACCGTTTGTCTTAGATGGTATAGGGTTTCCTGCTTGAGCAGGGGGTTGGACTAGAAGACCTCCAAGGTCCCTCTTGTACTGTTATCAGGCCCGCCAGCCTGTTAGCACCTCATTCATTTGTTAGGGAAAACAGTTGAGAGCTTGGAAGTCTTGGGGTCCAGAAAAATGTCACGGATGGGCATTTCTCTAACTATTCTCCTTTATGTAACAGTACCTCCTTTGCAACACCATATCCTAAACAACAGGGGTGTCAAACTCAATTTCATGGAGGGCTGCATCAGGGTTGTGTTTTACTTCAGGGGGCCGGGGTGGGCGTGGCCAGATTGGTTGTACCCATCTCAATGTCACTCATGTCGGGGGCGCCCGTGGTGCAGTGGTGTGTTTCAAAAATTTTTACTCCTAGTTCTGTGGGTGTGGCTTGGTGGGCATGGCTTGGTGGGCGTGGCAGGGGAAGGATACTGTAAAATCTCCATTCCCTCCCCACTCCAGGGGAAGGATACTGTAAAATCCCCATTTCCTCCTGATCAGCTGGGACTCCGGAGGCAGAGAATAGATGGGGGCGGGGCCAGTCAGAGGTGGTTCTCCAAACTACTCAAAATTTCCACTACCGGTTCTCTAGAACTGGTCAGAACCTGCTGAAACCCACCTCTGATATGCAGCCCTCCTGAGCTCCATTTTTGCTGGCAGAGCCACTGCGGGCTGGTCCTTCGCTGTTTTCAGGTTGGCCCTGCAGCCCAAATCTGAGCACCCCATGGCCAGATCAGTGGTGGGTTTCAAAATTTTTTACTACCGGTTCTGTGGGTGTGGCTTGGTGGGCGTGGCAGGGTTAGGGTTAGGGTTTTACTACCAGTTCTGTGGGTGTGGCTTGGTGGGCGCGGCTTGGTGGGCGCAGCAGGGGAAGGATACTGCAAAATCTCCATTCCCACCCTACTCCAGGGGAAGGATACTGCAAAATCCCCATTCCCTCCCGATCAGCTGGGACTCAGGAGGCAGAGAATAGATGGGGGCGGGGCCAGTCAGAATTTTTACTCCTGGTTCTCTGAACTACTCAAAATTTCCTCTACTGGTTCTCCAGAACTGGTCAGAAGCCCACCTCTGGGCCAGATCCAGCCGACGGGCCTTAAGTTTAACACTCCTGTTAAACATCTATTTGCTTATTTCTGCATAATAAGTACAATGATATTATGAGAGCAGCTCCGTGAAGGACTCCGGAGAATTGGGTTCAATTGCAATGCTTTTTCCCCTAACTAAGAGTACTCTTTTGCTAGTGGTCACCCAAGCAGAGTTCGGCCCACTTCCTGTTCCATTTATTGAGGTCCGTGTCTCACACGCTGTGTTGCGTTGACCCAAGACCACAAGTCTATTTTTAAAAGTTGTGAGCAGAAAAGGAAATGAGCATAGAGCGGCTACCATACCAGAGCCACAATCTGACTGCAGCTTTGGATTTTTATTTTTAGTGGTGTTGGCGTAGCTCGCTCTGTCCTTTGGAAGCCTTGATTGATATGTATTATATGTTCGGTTTACAGTAGCCCAAGGCTGTCGGCCCTCTCGGTTCTTTATTGCCCTCTTGGGTAGATCTTTAGCAAAGTCTTGTACAGAAACTCCTGCAATATAACTTGTTCACCTTTTATTTGAAAAGGTCTGACTTCTGCTCCCTGCTTTGTTTTACCTGTTCACCTGGAGCATAGTATTGCTTCGTCTGCAGTTCCTTCTCTGCAGCGGGCAAGCCAAAACAGAGCAGCTTACCCTTGAGATTTGCTCCTGAGTAAATGATTTTTCCCAAACAAATTCTCACGGTTTTTTTAAAAAAATTATTTATTTATTTACCTCCTATCCAATCGATGAGCCATTTGGATCCGTAAACCACAATCCCACACATGCCTGCAGGCAAATTCACCCTAGCATTACACGTCTTTCCTACCGCGTGCCTTTGGGTAGGGTTTTCCCATCACAGTCTGGAACATGGTTTTGGATGTGGATCACAAGATTTGGAGAATCACGTAGCCAGGCATTGGTCTGGGAATAACCAATGAATAGACCAATAACATTCACTCCAGAAAATCGGGGATGCCTGGACACCATAGAATAAAAAAAAAAAATACTGAAATGAAAATGAATACAGCAATAGAGAGAGATGGAAGAAGAGTAGGGAGATCGAAGGAAGGGAGAAGGAGAGAGAGGAATAGAAGAAAGGGAAGAGGAGAGGAAGAAAAGAAGGAAGGGGAAATAAGAATAGGAGAGAAAGTTAGATGGAGGAAAGAAAGGAGGAGGGGGAGAAAGGAAGGGGAAGTAGAGAAGGAGTAGGAGAGGAGGGAAGAAGAAGGGAGGAAGGATAAAAGAAGGGAGGAAGAGAAAGAGAAGAAAGATTGCTGTAAAACAAAAAAGATGAAATGGAAGAAAGGCATCCCCGAACATGTTTAAATATATTAGGATAAAGAATGAGTTATTAAAAATTAAAAGAGAATATATATGATTAAAAATGGAGAAAATAGAATTTGAGGTCGAAAGAAGATACTGTTTATAGAAACAAGAATAGAAATATTAAGATTTGATTAAAAAATATGGAAAAAGAACACTTTGGCAGAAATTGTAACTAAGTAAAATATATTTGGATATGGCAAGTTGTATATGATATGATATGATATGGTCAATACTCCATTTCATAAAATATATGGGTGTATGTTAGGGGGGAAAAAACTAATAAAACTTGATTTAAAAAAAATTCTCTCCAGTGTAGCAGTACAATTGGTGTGCTGGATAAGGAGTTGTTGTTGTTATCTGCTACCCAGAGTCATGGTTTGATTTGGGTCAGCGGTTAAAGACATTGAACTTCTCAGTTGAACAGTCCTTGTTCGAATCCTGAGCTCTGGGTGACGGGATGAGCTCCTGTTACTTGCCCCAGCTCCTACCCATCTAGCCATTCGAAAGCATGCAAATGCAAGTAGATAAATAGGTACCACTTTGGTGGGAAGATAACAGCATTCTGTGTGTGCCTCGCCATAGAGCCGTACTGGCCACATGACCACAGAAGCATCTTCAGAACAACGTGGCTCCCTAAGAAACGGAGATGAGCAGAGAGAGACATGACTGGACTGGGGAAACATTTACATTTTTACCTTTGTAAACCTGACCAATAGGGACATGGTGGCTCAGGGACTAAGATGCTGAGCTTGTCGATCGAAAGGTCGGCAGTTCAGCGGTTCAAATCCCTAGTGCCGCGTAATGGGGTGAGCTCTCATTATTTGTCCCAGTTTCTGCCAACATAGCAGTTCGAAAGCAGGTAAAAAATGCAAGTAGAGAAATAGGGTCCACCTTTGGTGGGAAGGTAACAGCGTTCCATGCGCCTTTGGCGTTGAGTCATGCCGGCCACATGACCACGGAGACGTCTTCAGACAGCATTGGCTCTTTGGCTTTGAAACAGAGATGAGCACCGCCCCCTAGAGTCGGGAACGACTAGCACATATGTGCGAGGGGAACCTTTACCTTTAAACCTAACCAATCAAGCAATTAAATCTAGGTAGCTCCATTAATACTGTACATCTTTACATCTGGTCCTGGTATTTGTGGTCAGGGAAAATAGTTCTCGACCATGTCTCCCCGAGTTGTCTTTTATTTCAGACTGAACATCCCGAGTTCCTTCAACCTGTCTCCGTAGGGCAGTCAAAAGTCAATCTAGCCAACTTGTAAACATGAAACGGGGTGGGGAGTGTGAGGGGAGAAGCAGCCATTTATTTTTTTTGCCTCAGGCACTAAACATTTCTACAACTCTATATTTCATTTGTGCGTGAGCACACCACCTCTTCACATGGAGTTCTGCTTTGCCCTGTCGTGGTCGCACATGTTAAAATCACAAAGCTAAGGAGCTGCACAATAAATGCCCCTAGCCGTTTTTTTGTTTTTTTAAAAAATATTATTTTTATTATTTTGGTCCTTGATGCTGTGAAGAATCTGGAACGTTCCCAGGAGTAGCGATTCAGAGGCTGCCAAACTGTCTAAAAGTTTGTGTTTTCTGTCAGCTGTAATCTATGCACAAACTCTGTGGGTTGCCAGCTCCTCTTGTGGGCAGGAACTGCAAATTAAGCAAAAATGAAACAAGCCTCACTGTTCTGTTAAAATATTCTTTCTTTAAAACAATATCTTTGGGGGATCCGATGTGCTGGGTTGTTATTTCATTTTATTTTTTTTTAAGTCCTCCAAAAAAAAAAAAAACCTCTGAAGCTAATGTTTTATATCGCAGGGGGGAAACTAGGAAGGAGCCTAAGAAATTTAGCCTGAATATGGATTCATTAGCATATATTTGTTGATGAAGGGTCATTAAAAATTCTATTACAAGGTTGGCAATTATAGCCACACACTGCCAATTTTTTTAATTAACTGTGTGGATTTATTTAACTCTCCTTTTTTTTTTTTTTTCTGGTAATGCTGACCTATTGCCCAGTCGTACGCATTTGTGCTAAAGCTGTGATAGATGAGATAATTCGTCCGTAAAATGTTTGTAATGTTATTCTCCATTGTGCATTTTTCATGGAAGGAAGGAAGGAAGGAAGGAAGGAAGGAAGGAAGGAAGGAAGGAAGGAAGGAAGGAAGGAAGGAAGGAAGGAAGGAAGGAAGGAAGGAGTAGTGATGGGATATGGGAAGAGGGAGGGAGGGAGGAAGGAGTAATGATAGGGTAAAGGGAGGGAGGGAGGAGTAGTGATGGGGTAGAGGGAGGGAGGGAGGGAAGGAAGGAAGGAGTAGTGATTGGGTAGAGGGAGGGAGGGGGGAGGAAGGAAGGAGTTCTGGTTCTTGGGGTTTAATTCAAGCTAATGTTTGTATGCTTAAGCATAGTATTAATGATATACCGTAAGTTATAGGAGTACAAGGGAAATGAGGACTTTGGCCTTCAAATGCCTTAGCAATTCTGAGGGAAAGTCCTCCTTTAAAATGCTATACTCACCTTGCAAAAGAAGTTCAGTTTGTTTATAGCCCTTTTTTGTATGTTAACAATCTCCCTGCCAAAAATAAAACATGATGCAATTAAGATAGCAGTTAGGAAACCAAAGAGACTCATCTGCAAAAGCTGGACTTTGGCTCACTTCCACGGGGAAGATTAAAACAGCCTCTTGCTTTGGCTGCTGCTTTGATATGGAAATGACATTGGCTGGCTTCACTTCCCATGTTAAGCTTGGATATGTTTTAACCATGGTTTGTCGAATGAGCCCCCAGGATATGAAGCCATTCATCGTTCTTCACCAACAACAGTTGTGGATGTGTTAACTAAACAACCACACTTGATTTTCTTAATTTTTGGCTGCATCCTTAATTCCTAATTTTGATTCCCACGCAATGATTCCTGTTCACCAGTCAGTTGCTTGTGTCAGGTGCTGGAAATCAGAAGTCCAAATGTATATAAGGGTTTATTGCAAGCTTAAGCTCTCTACAAAAATCTGAACTACTAACGGTCAAAGCAAGTTAGCGGTCGATAAGAGTCAACGGAATTCAAGGTCGGCTGGAATTAGATCTTTTGTGGGAGCGAGACTAATGACGTGTTTAACCTCTCCCTCAGGCTCAACCTGGTCATTTCTTAAATCTCAGTGCTAATAAAAAGTATAAGTTCCCCTTGCACATACGTGCTAGTCGTTCCCAATTCTAGAGGGTAGTGCTCATCTTTGTTTCTAAGCTGAAGTGCCAGCATTGTCTGAAGATGTCTCCGTGGTCATGTGGTCGGCATGACTGAACGCTGAAGGCGCACAGTTACCTTCCCACCAAAGTGATCCCTATTTTTCTACTTGCATTTTTTACATGCTTTCGAACTGCTAGGTTGGCAGAAGCTGGGACAAGTAACGGGAGCTCACTCCATTACAAGGCGCTAGGGATTCGAACCGCTGAACTGCCGACCTTCCGATCGACAAGCTCAGCGTTTTAGCCACTGAGCCACCGCGTCCCCTTCAGTGTTCATAGTGGCTCCTAATTCATCCCTCCTCAAAGTTATCTCTACAGACAACAAAACTGATCACTTATAAGCAATGTAGAACATGAGCAAACCTATGATAAAGCAGCATCAAACTTTTGTTAGGCCCAAGTATGTTGTGTTGTATCTGTTTGTATCTGAGGCTATTATCTGAATGTACTCCCGCGTTCAGAATGAAGGATACCTTTACATCATTATGTTAAGAGGAGTCTTGCTGGTTTTGAGGTTTGATGGGCGGTGATTAATCATATATCTGTGTCATTATTTCACTGCAGATCACAGAGGTGGAACTCTTGGGGTTTTTTTCCCCCTGTTGGTACATGTTGCATTAAAGATTTAGGACTCGGTTAAAAACTCA